>NC_090353.1:37633938-37735858 GCF_035084215.1 Heptranchias perlo
GACAGAGCGAGAGAGACACAGAGCGAGAGAGAGACAGAGCGAGGGAGAGACAGAGCGAGGGAGAGACAGAGCGCGAGAGAGAGAGAGAGAGAGCGCGAGAGAGAGAGACAGAGAGAGAGAGAGAGAGAGAGACAGAGCGAGAGAGAGAGAGAGAGAGACAGAGCGAGAGAGAGACAGAGCACGAGAGAGAGAGCACGAGAGAGAGAGCACGAGAGAGAGAGCACGAGAGAGAGAGCACGAGAGAGAGAGCACGAGAGAGAGAGACAGAGCGTGAGAGAGAGAGAGAGACAGACAGAGCGAGAGAGACACAGAGCGAGAGAGAGAGCGAGAGAGAGACAGAGCGAGAGAGAGACAGAGCGAGAGAGAGACAGAGACAGAGACAGAGCGAGAGAGAGACAGAGACAGAGCGAGAGAGAGACAGAGAGGGAGACAGAGCGAGAGAGAGAGAGACAGAGGAGAGAGACAGAGCGAGCGAGAGAGACAGAGAGACAGAGCGAGAGAGAGAGAGAGACAGAGCGAGAGAGAGAGAGACAGAGAGACAGAGTGAGAGAGAGAGAGACAGAGCGAGAGACAGAGCGAGAGAGAGCGAGAGACAGAGCGAGAGAGAGCGAGAGACAGAGCGAGAGAGAGCGAGAGAGAGCGAGAGACAGAGCGAGAGAGAGCGAGAGAGAGCGAGAGACAGAGTGAGAGAGAGCGAGAGACAGAGCGAGAGAGAGAGAGACAGAGCGAGAGAGAGAGAGAGACAGAGCGAGAGAGAGAGAGAGAGAGAGACAGAGCGAGAGAGAGAGAGAGACAGAGCGAGAGAGAGAGAGACAGAGCGAGAGAGAGAGAGACAGAGCACGAGAGACAGAGCACAAGAGAGAGAGCACGAGAGAGAGAGCACGAGAGAGTGAGCACGAGAGAGAGAGAGAGAGACAGAGCGAGAGAGAGACAGAGCGAGAGAGAGACAGAGCGAGAGAGAGACAGAGCGAGAGAGAGACAGAGCGAGAGAGAGACAGAGACAGAGCGAGAGAGAGACAGAGAGAGAGACAGAGCGAGAGAGAGAGAGAGAGAGACAGAGGAGAGAGACAGAGCGAGCGAGAGAGACAGAGACAGAGCGAGAGAGAGAGAGAGAGACAGAGCGAGAGAGAGAGAGAGAGACAGAGCGAGAGAGAGAGAGACAGAGAGACAGAGAGAGACAGAGCGAGAGAGAGCGAGAGACAGAGCGAGAGACAGAGCGAGAGACAGAGAGACAGAGCGCGAGAGAGAGAGACAGAGCGAGAGAGAGAGAGAGAGAGAGACAGAGCGAGAGAGAGAGACAGAGCGAGAGAGAGAGAGAGAGAGACAGAGCGAGAGAGAGAGAGAGAGAGAGACAGAGCGAGAGAGAGCGAGAGACAGAGCGAGAGAGAGAGAGAGAGAGAGACAGAGCGAGAGAGAGAGAGACAGAGCGAGAGAGAGAGAGAGAGAGAGAGAGACAGAGCGAGAGAGAGAGAGACAGAGCGAGAGAGAGAGAGAGAGACAGAGCGAGAGAGAGACGAGCGTTTATGCATCACTTTAACACGGGGCAGATTTTCATCTTCATTGACTGGGCGAAGAAATCAATGAAATGAAAATCAGGCCGGTTCAATTGCGGACGATCCGTTCCGTCCCAACAGATCACCCGCCCCAGTGCCGAAGGTGGAAATCGGCCCACGTGTCTTTCAGAAACATCTGTGAAGTGACCGACATGGCGGCCAGTTTACAGACAGTGAGATCCGAGAAGCAGCAATACGGTGACTGTTTCTGGTATTGGTTGAGGTTGGAATGTTTCCGAGGACAACTCCCTGCTCTTCATGGGATCTTTAACATCCATCCTGAACTAGCAGGACAGAGTGGGTCTCAGCAGCACGGCACTCCCTCAGTACTGACCCTCCGACAGTGCGGCACTCCCTCAGTACTGACCCTCCGACAGTGCGGCACTCCCTCAGCACTGACCCTCCGACAGTGCGGCACTCCCTCAGCACTGACCCTCCGACAGTGCGGCGCTCCCTCAGCACTGACCCTCCGACAGTGCGGCGCTCCCTCAGCACTGACCCTCCGACAGTGCGGCGCTCCCTCAGCACTGACCCTCCGACAGTGCGGCCGCTCCCTCAGCACTGACCCTCCGACAGTGCGGCACTCCCTCAGTACTGACCCTCCGACAGTGCGGCACTCCCTCAGTACTGACCCTCTGACAGTGCGGCACTCCCTCAGTACTGACCCTCCGACAGTGCGGCACTCCCTCAGTACTGACCCTCCGACAGTGCGGCACTCCCTCAGTACTGACCCTCCGACAGTGCGGCACTCCCTCAGTACTGACCCTCCGACAGTGCGGCACTCCCTCAGTACTGACCCTCTGACAGTGCAGCACTCCCTCAGTACTGACCCTCCGACAGTGCGGCACTCCCTCAGTACTGACCCTCCGACAGTGCGGCACTCCCTCAGTACTGACCCTCTGACAGTGCAGCACTCCCTCAGTACTGCACTGGGAGTGTCAGCCTGGATTGGAACTGAACCCATGACTTTAAGACTCTGAGGGGACGGTATTACCAAGTGAGCCAAAGTCGATGCTTGTGTAATGAGGGACATCTCTATCTGTATGATTAATACACATTGATGCATCATCCAGCCCAGGTACTGGGTAATGCACAGGTGAGTGGAGAAAGGTGTACCTTTCTGCTTCGGTTTGTAAACAGGTTTGTCTGTCTGGATAAACACAGATGAGCCCTTGGAGTCGATGGTAACAGTTGTGAAATTGTGGAAGATATAGCCATCGTCGGTCAGCTGTCGGTTGCCCCAAACCTTTAACTGTGCTTGGCCACTGAAACCCGGAGGCACCTTGGAGACAAAGGAAAGAGATTAGAAAAGGGAAGGCGATAGTAGACCGCCCCCAGACATTCAGACCAGACATCCAGACCGGCCCTCAGACATCTAGACCAGTCATCGAGACTGTCCCCCAGACAGGTCCCCAGGCATCCAGGCCAAACATCCAGGCCAGACATCCAGACGGGCCCCCAGATATCCAGACGGGCCCCCAGATATCCAGACTGGTCCCCAGATATCCAGACTGGTCCCCAAACATCAATTCACGCTGAGAGATCAGAGGAGGATTCGATGATCTCCGGGATTCAATATCCTACCAGCACTTACTAACTGGGCTTATAAATGAACACTGGCCACCTGAGAGATTGCAGAAACCGTGGGACTGTACCCCAGCGAGTGTCAGTGGCTTCTGGAGAGAAGTGAGGGGAGAGTGCACGAGGAATATAAATTTGAAAGGAAAAAAAAGCATGTGACGGTGACTTGCCCTGTCTCTACGTTAGGTTGTTAGACCGATCTCCCATTCTCCCATCTTCAAACAAAAGAAAATCAGTAAGTGGATTGAGCAGCTAAATCACAATCTAATGGGAAGAAAAAGCAGGCAAAAAAAAAGCTACTTTTATCCATATAATATTCATGTTTGATCCCCTGTGGAACCAGACACTAATCACACACTTGGGATGGGGTCAGGTTAAAGGGCAGTGGGATCACTGAACCAGGGCACACTGGGGTCATTCACTCCCCATTGTAAGTTGTACAATCAGTTCTCATTATGACAGAATACTTTAATATTGTTCATATCAAATAGTGAAATTTGCAGCAATTTGGGACGAGTTGCTTGGAGTAAAAGTTTCTCTGTTACAGGAGGAGCCGAGACCAGCAAAACCGAGGCACCACAGCACCAGTGCTGGGTGGAGGGTGTAATTACCGCGTGACGAGTTTACATAGGCAGTTACCATTATAAAAAAGATAGTAGGAATTTATAATGGTAAAAGTCGGAGGCACAAGATTTTTAACATATTGTGTGGAGATTATGGATCACTTTCTTATTTCACCTGGGGATGCTTTTAGACCCTGTGCAGTAAATTGCAACACTGAGATACTGGTGTTTTGCCACTGAGGGAGATCCACCATTTACTCACTGGGAATCTCAATTGCGGCAGAAACTAGTTCAGCAGCATCGCAGCACCAGGCAAATCTCCTCAAATGACCAGAACAATTTAACTCAGACTGGTCCTGGGTCAGAATAATAATTTAGAAGCATGCCTAGATTCATTTATTTTCTTTAATGCAAAATAATCCTTTTTAAAAGTGAAACGTAAAACTATTCTTAGTTTCCTCATGGATGTAGAATTTTATTTGTAGATGTTTAGTATAAGCCCCCTAACCAGGAGCAGGTCAACGATAGCAAGATAAGGGAGTAAATATAGGAGATAGAAACTACAGAAAGAAAGAAAGGAGAGAGAGAAAGAAAGAAAGGAGAGAGAGAAAGAAAGAAAGAAAGGAGAGAGAGAAAGGTCAGAATGAGTCATAACATGCACACACAGAGAAACCATTCCTTTTACTGACTCTCCCCGGGGTGCAGCTCCCCGGGCGCTGACTCTCCCCGGGGCGCAGCTCCCCGGGCGCTGACTCTCCCCGGGGCGCAGCTCCCCGGGCGCTGACTCTCCCCGGGGCGCAGCTCCCCGGGCGCTGACTCTCCCCGGGGCGCAGCTCCCCGGGCGCTGACTCTCCCCGGGGCGCAGCTCCCCGGGCGCTGACTCTCCCCGGGGCGCAGCTCCCCGGGCGCTGACTCTCCCCGGGGCGCAGCTCCCCGGGCGCTGACTCTCCCCGGGGCGCAGCTCCCCGGGCGCTGACTCTCCCCGGGGCGCAGCTTCCCGGGGCGCAGCTCCCCGGGGCGCAGCTTCCCGGGCGCTGACTCTCCCCGGGGCGCAGCTCCCCGGGCGCTGACTCTCCCCGGGGCGCAGCTCCCCGGGCGCTGACTCTCCCCGGGGCGCAGCTTCCCGGGCGCTGACTCTCCCCGGGGCGCAGCTCCCCGGGCGCTGACTCTCCCCGGGGCGCAGCTCCCCGGGCGCTGACTCTCCCCGGGGCGCAGCTCCCCGGGCGCTGACTCTCCCCGGGGCGCAGCTCCCCGGGCGCTGACTCTCCCCGGGGCGCAGCTCCCCGGGCGCTGACTCTCCCCGGGGCGCAGCTCCCCGGGCGCTGACTCTCCCCGGGGCGCAGCTCCCCGGGCGCTGACTCTCCCCGGGGCGCAGCTCCCCGGGCGCTGACTCTCCCCGGGGCGCAGCTCCCCGGGCGCTGACTCTCCCCGGGGCGCAGCTCCCCGGGCGCTGACTCATCCCGGGGCGCAGCTCCCCGGGCGCTGACTCTCCCCGGGGCGCAGCTCCCCGGGCGCTGACTCTCCCCGGGGCGCAGCTCCCCGGGCGCTGACTCTCCCCGGGGCGCAGCTCCCCGGGCGCTGACTCTCCCCGGGGCGCAGCTCCCCGGGCGCTGACTCTCCCCGGGGCGCAGCTCCCCGGGCGCTGACTCTCCCCGGGGCGCAGCTCCCCGGGCGCTGACTCTCCCCGGGGCGCAGCTCCCCGGGGCGCAGCTCCCCGGGCGCTGACTCTCCCCGGGGCGCAGCTCCCCGGGCGCTGACTCTCCCCAGGGCGCAGCTCCCCGGGCGCTGACTCTCCCCGGGGCGCGGCTCCCCGGGGGACAGCTGACTCTCCAAGGGGCGCAGCTCCCCGGGGGACAGCTGACTCTCCAAGGGGCGCAGCTCCCCGGGCGCTGACTCTCCAAGGGGCGCAGCTCCCCGGGGGACAGCTGACTCTCCCCGGGGTGCAGCTCCCTGGGTGATAGCAGATCTCTCGGTTCAGGTGAGCACTTTCCATTCGTGTTCACTGGCTCGTGATGAGGAAGAAACTCTCTTCCTAAGTCCAGGGGAGCCCATCAGGGATCAGCTAAACACACAACCAAAGAGCAAATGGAGCTCTCGTCACTAAACACATTCCCGGCTGTACTTTGTGTGCACTCGTTCCGTTGCCCGCACTCACAGGGGGACAAACAAACTCTAAGCCAAGTGAAGTAACGTCAGAGGTGGGTAGCCATTGGGCAAATATTCTCTCTGAGCTGCTTGCCTTTTATTAGCCTCTGAAGAGACAATGTCTGGTTTCCTCTCTCCTTTAAGATAAAGCTCTGGAAATCAGAGAAAAGGTGATATCAGGACTGGGGAGGCCAGAATCTCGGAGAAATCACACGGCAAATAAAGAGAAGTGACAGTATAACCTGAGAATCGGGGGAACTCATGGAATTACATCGAATTTTACAGCACAGAAACAGGCCATTCGGCCCATCTGGTCCATGCTGGTGTTTATGCTCCACGCGAGCCTCCTCTCACCCCTCTTCATCTCCAACGGCAGAAACTTTACAATATGTTTTATTCTCCAGGGTTTCGTTAATAACTTCACTCCCTCCCTCTGAACGCTGCTGAGAATGGTGGTTGGTGAAAGGTCCCCTCACCCTCGAGCTCGATGTGAGCACGGCCCGTCTCCATGCCTGAAGCCAACAGTAGGAGGAGGGGTTGGAGATTGAATGTCACCAAAGGCCAGTGGTCCAGCACTGGATGGGGTGGTGGGGGGGGGGGAATTCTTGATCGCAGACACGGTGGAGAAACAATGTTCAGACTTAAGGCTGGTTTAACAAACAGGTTCTGGAGTAAACAACGTGTAAAAAGAAAAAAAGTTAAAGAGTGAGACAGAGAGGTGGTGAGATGAAGAGTCAGAAGAAGAGAATGACAGAGATCAAGATGGAGAGTGAGAGACAGCAAGAAGAATGAGACAGAGAGCGAGATAAATGGAGAGTGACAGATGGAGAGCAAGACAGAAAGTGTGACAGAGAGATACACAGTGCAAGGGACAGGCAGAACGAAACAGTGAGAGACAGAAAGGGATACAGTGAGAGAGAGTCAGAAACAGGAAAAGAGAGATAGTGACAATTTAAGGGAGAAATAGACAGTGAGAGAGAAAAGAAAGATAAAGTGACAGTATAAGGGTGAGAAAGAGAGAGAAAACCATGTGGGAAAGTGTCAGAAAGTGACCCACGCGGTTGTCAATTTCACCACAAATAAACTTTGCCAAAAACTTTTGGCGCTCCCTCCCAACTTTTCTGACAGTAAATCATTGTAACCTTACCTTTAATGTGACTGTCCCCTTTTCTGCAAAAAAAACACAAAATACCGTGTTTTCTGGTTACTGAAATGCTCCATAATCAATTTAACAACTTTTTAAAAACCAAGGACAAAGAACATCCTTCATTAAACAGCAAGCTGATTTCAGCAGAAACTTGCAGAAAGTATTTCTGAAGCTCAAACAAAATGAGAGGACTCACCGAGGATGCTCGCCTGATTCTGAGCTACCGTTTCCCCTTTCGCCACCAGCTGAACGTGGACTTCCGTTTCTTTCAGAGGGTTGAATATTGTAACACTGATCACCCCGTCAACCCCTGCCCTGAAAACTGAGGGAGCCGCCACCAGATATCCCCTGGAACAGACAGCAGCAAAGGTCAGTCAGCCCTTCTCTCTCTCCCTCTCTCTCTCACACACCATCAGAGTGAGTGTCCTGCAATCCCAGGACTCTCTCATCCCCGCAATCCACAACCCCCCAAAACACACACAAGCAGATCAGAACTTACTGTCTTGGTTGGGAACAAGAGGAGAGGCAACAGTAGCACACGAAATTGGATAAAATCCACCAGCAGCGGCTGATCTGCCTCATTTCCAGACTCCGTACAACAGGGGGAGGGTCGGGGTGGGAGGACCTGTTATAAAATCCTGCAACGTCCCCCTCTGCTCACAGATTGAGGGGGTTGTGAGCCATCGAGTTCCCGGAGCCCCCCGGGGCACCTCCACTTAGACCTTCTCTCACCAGCCGCTCTCGTTTCTCAAGTCCAGCCAAGTTTCTGACTTAACTTTTCTCCCTCCTCCTCTCCTGGTTATTAACGTCTTCCTCCTTGTAAGAAAGTAGGGAAAGTTATTCATTCAAAGTTCACGCCTCGGTCCTGGGAGCTCGGCCTCCTGCTCGCTCAGATTTCCTTGGGTAAAGTTCATCACTTCAAAATAAAAAGGGTTTTTTTTTTGTTTGCAGAATGAGTTCTGTTTGATGTAAAAGCTTTTGTTTCTGCGAATGTCGCTCTGGCTCTCACTGCTTCGGTCTGGTTGGCTGTGCCCAGGAACGGTCTCTCCGCCCAGAGACACAGCATTGGGCTGAAGGGAGAAGTCAGAAACTTCAAACAACTTCCCCTCACCAATAACATCTGTGTCTTGGAAAGAACGGCCCGCCCCCAGACCCCAGACCCGCCACTTCGCACAACCCACTTTTATCACACACGAAATTAACGAGTGCTCATTAAATAACAGAACCCGAAATTTCCTGTAAAGTCTCACTACGCTGGGAGAGAGAGAGAGCCTCAGGACACATTGGGCAGAGCGGCGTAACTGGATCGCAGCAGATCACCTCCCCTCCCTATTCCGAGGCAGGCTAGAGACACACAGAATGACAGAGAATTTCCTCCACTAACTCCTGCAACTAAATTCCATCAGCCTCTCCACCAATCTTCACAAAACAGGAATCAACTCAGGATTCATCACAGCAAATACAATAGGTGACAGTCCCAGTGTGAGACACTGACATTTCTCACATCTATGCCAGTGATTGTGCTCCGCCCGAGCCTCCTCCCATCTCACCTCATCTCACCAGCATATCCTTCAATTCCTTTCTCCCTCATGTTTATCGAGCTTCCCCTACACTATTCACCTCAACTACTCCTTGTGGGAGCGAGTTCCACATTCTCACCACTCTCTGGGTAAAGAAGTTTCTCCTGAATTCCCCATTGGATTTATTAGTGACTATCTTATATTTATGGCCCCACAAGTGGAAACATCTCATCAATTGGAGACACTTCTCGTACAACAACAACAACTTGCATTTATATAGCGCCTTTAACGTAGTAAAACGTCCCAAGGTGCTTCACAGGAGCGATTATCAGACAGAATTTGACACCGAGTCACATGAGGAGATATTAGGAGAGGTGACCAAAAGCTTGGTCAAAGAGGTAGGTTTTAAGGAGCATCTTAAAGGAGGAGAGAGCGGTAGAGATGCAGAGAGGTTTAGGGAGGGAATTCCAGACCTTAGGGCCTAGACAGCTGAAGGCACGGCCGCCAATGGTGGAGCGATTAAAATCGAGGATGTGCTACAGGCCAGAATTGGAGGAGCGCAGAGATCTCGGAGGGTTGTAGGGCTGGAGGAGGTTACAGAGAGAGGGAGGGGTGTAGGGGGAGGGAGTTACAGAGATAGGGAGGGTTGTAGGGCTGGAGGAGGTTACAGCGATAGGGAGGGGTGTAGGGGGAGGGAGTTACAGAGAGAGGGAGGGGTCTAGGGGGAGGGAGTTACAGAGATAGGGAGGGGTGTAGGGGCTGGGGGAGGTTACAGAGATAGGGAGGGGTGTAGGGGGAGGGAGTTACAGAGATAGGGAGGGTTGTAGGGGGAGGGAGTTACAGAGATAGGGAGGGGTGTAGGGGCTGGGGGAGGTTACAGAGATAGGGAGGGGTGTAGGGGGAGGGAGTTACAGAGATAGGGAGGGGTGTAGGGGGAGGGAGTTACAGAGATAGGGAGGGGTGTAGGGGGAGGGAGTTACAGAGATAGGGAGGGTTGTAGGGGGAGGGAGTTACAGAGATAGGGAGGGGCGAGGGCCATGTACAACAACTTGCAATCATACAGCACCTTTCATGTAGAAACCATCCCAAGGGGAGTCACAGAAGTGTAATCAGACAAAAAACTGACACCGAGACGATAAGGGAGACATCAGGAGGAGTGATCAAAAGCTTGGTCAAAGTGGGTTTGAAGAAGGGTTTTAAAGGAGGAGAGAGAGGTGGGGAGGTTTATGGAGGGAATTAGAAATTCCAGACCTTAGGTATCTAGATATCTGAAAGCACGGCATTTGTGAGGCAACATGAGAAGGAGATACACAAGAGGCCAGAGTCAGAGGAACAGAGAGCTCAGGGGGATCGTGGGCTGGAGGAGGTTACAGAGATAGGGAAGGGGTTAGGCCATGGAGGGATTTAAACACCCAGCATGAGAATCTAACTTTGAAGCTTTGGGGTAACAAGGTAGGTCAGCAAGGGCCGAGTTTAAAGAGGGTGGAGAATGGGAAGCCGGCCAGAGGAACATCCACATGAACAATCCAAGACGTCCCACATATAATGAGTTACTTGAAGTACAGTCATGTAGGAAAACATGGCCCCCATTTTGCACACAGTGAGATATCGCAAACACCAAACTAGTTCATTTATTTTTGATGGTATTGGTTGGGCATGACATCAGAATCTGTTGCCAGCTCAGCCCCAGACTGGCACTGCCAATAACTGCCAGCTTTATCTTTCAAGCAACATTCCGAACAACGCAATAAACTCAACATTTTTCAGCAACAGGGGAGGAGCCAAAGAGGTTGTTGGTGAATTATCGAACAGAGCCACCTCATCCCTTGCTTTTCCCATTGAACAGTAACGTGGCAAGATTCCAATTCCATCACATAGCTGAACCTCCCCATTGATTGCGACCATCTGCCCATCCAACGCCCAACACAATGGTTTAACTTGCGTTAACTGAAAGGGGGTTTGTTCCATCAACGTGCAACCTGTGATGACAAAACTGGGTATGAAGATCAAATTGCTATTTCACAACCAGCGGACACAATGCTTTCGTTCCAAGGCAATCATCTGCGCCTTGGAATTCTGCGCCCGCCTGATTTGAAGGCAAAGGCAGATCTTTGGGGGGTTCCACTTGGACCAACACTATTCTCTTCAGACAGGGTTAACGAAGCCATTACATCATCCAAAGTCACAAGCTGAGAACAGATACAATGAGGCCCAAGGCAGTTATCAGCATCTCCACGTAACATGCCAGACGGATCTTGAAGCAGTGATTCAGGTTCCCTGACAGATCGGGGGTCCCTCATGGCACAGGTCCACCATGGTTTCCAACATCACCCTTCTACGCTGTGTGCTATAGAACTTCATTCTGGAGAAGCAAGATGTCCAATCAGCAATCAATGCCAGAGCAGGGTTCAAACACTGACCAAGAGGAGGTTTCTGGAGAACCAGCAATGCAGCCAGCACCATGAAAATCACCATCGAGGACTGGTCAATCCAACCAGCTGGACCCTGGTTCAAAACTAAGATTGATAGGTTTTTGTTGGGTAAGGGTATTAAAGGGATATGGACCCAAGGTGGGTGAATGGGATTCAGGTACAGATCAGTCATGATCGAATTGAATGGTGGAACAGGCTCAAGGGGCTGAATGGCCTCCTCCTGTTCCTATGTCCCAGAATTCAAAAACTGAACACAAAGTTCACCAGCTTTATCCGTCAATTGATTTTCTCATCAAACTCCCGTCCAGCTCCCTCTTAAAATTCCTGATGTTATCAGCTTCGATCACACACCCCCCGGGCAGTTCATTCCAAACATTCCCCACCCTCTCTGTGAAGTAGTTCGACCTGCTCCATTCACCCTCCCAGCGCCTGAACTCCACCCACAGCAGGAATCCTGTGCTATAAAATTGTCCAAGGCACATTCAGCTAAGTGCCTGAGTTGACCCTTTAATGACCTGCTGTCTCCATATACTCAATCAAGTGGTACAAAATACCCCCACAGTCCCTGCTATTCACTCAGCTTCCAGCGAGGCCCATCCTTTGACAAACTTTCTTTAATATATCAATTCTCGGGATGTGGGCGTCGCTGGCGAGGCCGGCATTTATTGCCCATCCCTAATTGCCCTTGAGAAGGTGGTGGTGAGCCGCCTTCTTGAACCGTTGCAGTCCGTGTGGTGAAGGTTCTCCCACAGTGCTGTTGGGAAGGGAGTTCCAGGATTTTGACCCAGCGACGATGAAGGAACGGTGATATATTTCCAAGTCGGGATGGTGTGTGACTTGGAGGGGAACGTGCAGGTGGTGTTGTTCCCATGTGCCTGCTGCCCTTGTCCTTCTAGGTGGTAGAGGTCGCGGGTTTGGGAGGTGCTGTCGAAGAAGCCTTGGCGAGTTGCTGCAGTGCATCCTGTGGATGGTGCACACTGCAGCCACTGTTCGCCGGTGGTGGAGGGAGTGAATGTTTAGGGTGGTGGATGGGGTGCTGATCGAGCGGACTGCTTCGTCCTGGATGCCACCATCATTAGAATGAAACTCTCTGAACAAGGTCAAATGATTACAATTTAGTTGATCTACTTTGTTTTCCGATGTCAGTGAAGTTAGTGTCTTTTGCAGTGATGCTGGTATGTGACCTCTAACCTCTAACCTGTGACTTCCTCTAAGTGATTTGCCAGTGAGAAGAGGTAGGTGTGGTGACTGGCTGCTGGGATTGACTGGGAGAAGCTTGGGATTCAGGTGGTGCTAACCCATCTCATGCTGGGTCATGACAAGGATGTAGAATTACCTCTGGCACGTCTCTGAGCTCTGGTCAATGGCTGTTCCTGCCCACTTTCTGGCACATCTACTGCCAGCTGCACTGGGGAGGGGGTGGATGAGTCAGATGGGACGTCCCGAGCTGCCTCGGATTGGAGCTGAAGTCCTGAAGAGTCACTCACGCTGGTCCTGCGTTACCAGCTGCTCCACACTGGACTGCAGCCCCATGAAGACCTCTGAGTCAGAAAGTCATGGGTTCGAGTCCAACTCCAGAGACTTGAGCCCATAATTCAGGCCGGCACTCCCACGGCAGTACAAAGGGAGTGCTGCACTGTTGGAGGTGTCGTCTTTCAGATGAGACATTAAACCGAGGCCCCGTCTGCCCTCTCAGGCGGGTGCAAAAGATCCCATGGCCACTATCTCCAAGATGCTTCAGCCACAATCTTCCAAAGCTCTCTCGATTCAAGAATTGTCCCTTTAGATTGGAAAATTGCAAATGTAACTCTATTATTTAAGATAGGTGAGAGAGAGAAACCAGGATATTAAAGACCTGTTAGCCTAATTTCTGTTGTGCAAATTTATTGGAATCTCTCATTAAGGACAGTGTGACTGAGCACTTAGAGAAATTTAAGCTGATTAGAGAGAGCAAACATGGATTTGTAATGGGCAGGTCCTGTCCAACGAACCTAATTGAATTTTTTGAGGAAGTAACTAAAGTGGACAGGGCAATGTGTATGGATGTAGTTTACATGGACTTCCAGAAGGCATGTGATAAGGTTCCACATAAGAGTCTTTTGGCTAAAATTAAAGCTTGTGGAATTGAAGGCAAATTATTGACCTGGTTAGGAGATTGGTTAGGCGGTAGAAGACAGAGAGTAGGGATAATGAATGGGGATGTACTCGAATGGAAGGAAACGACTAATGGTGTCTCACAAGGACCTGTGCTGGGCCTCAACTATTCACTATATTCATTGATGACTTAGATAACGCAATAGAGAGCCACATATCCATGTTTGCCGAAGACACAAAGATTGGTGGCATAGCAAGTAGTGTAGATGGGGGCATAAAATTACAGAGAGACTTTGATAGAGTAAGTGAGTTGGAAAAACTGTGGCAGATGGATTTCAAAGCAGGTCAATGTGAGGTCATCCATCTTGGACCAAAAAAGGATCGATCCGAGTATTTTTTAAATGGTGAAAAGCTCGGAACAGTGGAGATCCAACAAGATTACAGGGTCCGTGTACACAGATCACTAAAATGTAGTGCTCAGGTACAAAAAATAATCAAAAAGGTGAATGGAATGTTGGCCTTTATATCTACAGGGTTAGAGTATGAAGAGAAGTTTTGCTACAGCTATACAAAGCTCTGGTTAGGCCACATCTGGAATAATGTGCACAGTTAAACAACTAACATTATTAAACAACTAACAGGAGGAGGAGGCTCTGTGAACATCCCCATCCTCAATGATGGCGGAGTCCAGCACGCGAGTGCAAAAGACAAGGCTGAAGCGTTTGCAACCATCTTCAGCCAGAAGTGCCGAGTGGATGATCCATCTCGGCCTCCTCCCGATATGCCCACCATCACAGAAGCCAGTCTTCAGCCAATTCGATTCACTCCACGTGATATCAAGAAATGGCTGAGTGCACTGGATACAGCAAAGGCGATGGGCCCCGACAACATCCCGGCTGTCGTGCTGAAGACTTGTGCTCCAGAACTAGCTGCGCCTCTAGCCGAGCTGTTCCAGTACAGCTACAACACTGGCATCTACCCGACAATGTGGAAAATTGCCCAGGTAAGTCCTGACCATAAAAAGCAGGACAAATCCAATCCGGCCAATTACCGCCCCATCAGTCTACCCTCAATCATCAGCAAAATGATGGAAGGTGTCGTCGACAGTGCTATCAACCAATAACCTGTTCTTTGAGGATATAACGTACAGGGTGGATAAAGGGGAACCAGTGGACATAGTGTATTTAGACTTCCAGAAGGCATTCGACAAGGTGCCACATAAAAGATTATTACTTAAGATAAAAAATCACGGGATTGGGGGTAACATTCTGGCATGGGTGGAGGATTGGTTATCGAACAGGAAGCAGAGAGTTGGGATAAATGGTTCATTTTCGGACTGGCAACCAGTAACCAGTGGTGTTCCACAGGGGTCGGTGCTGGGTCCCCAACTCTTTACAATCTATATTAACGATTTGGAGGAGGGGACCGAGTGCAACATATCAAAATTTGCAGATGATACAAAGATGGGAGGGAAAGTAGAGAGTGAGGAGGACATAAAAAACCTGCAGGGGGATATAGACAGGCTGGGTGAGTGGGCGGAGATTTGGCAGATGCAATACAATATTGGAAAATGTGAGGTTATGCACTTTTGCAGGAAAAATCAGAGAGCAAGTTATTTTCTTAATGGCGAGAGACTGGAAAGTACTGCAGTACAAAGGGATCTGGGGGTCCTAGTGCAAGAAAATCAAAAAGTTGGTATGCAGGTGGAGCAGGTGATCAAGAAAGCCAACGGAATGTTGGCTTTTATTGCTAGGGGGATAGAATATAAAAACAGGGAGGTATTGCTGCAGTTATATAGGGTATTGGTGAGACCGCACCTGGAATACTGCATACAGTTTTGGTCTCCATACTTAAGAAAAGACATACTTGCTCTCGAGGCAGTACAAAGAAGGTTCACTCGGTTAATCCCGGGGATGAGGGGGCGGACATATGAGGAGAGGTTGAGTAGATTGGTACTCTACTCATTGGAGTTCAGAAGAATGAGAGGCGATCTTATTGAAACATATAAGATTGTGAAGGGGCTTGATCGGGTGGATGCAGTAAGGATGTTCCCAAAGATGGGTGAAACTAGAACTAGGGGGCATAATCTTAGAATAAGGGGCTGCTCTTTCAAAACTGAGATGAGGAGAAACTTCTTCACTCAGAGGGTAGTAGGTCTGTGGAATTTGCTGCCCCAGGAAGCTGTGGAAGCTACATCATTAGATAAATTTAAAACAGAAATAGACAGTTTTCTAGAAGTAAAGGGAATTAGGGGTTATGGGGAGCGGACAGGAAATTGGACATGAAGCTGAGTTCGGATCGGTCAATGCCCTGTGGTGGCGGAGAGGGCCCAGGGGCTGTGTGGCCGGGTCCTGCTCCTACTTCTTGTGTTCTTTAGATTTGTGGTTGGGATCAGATCAGCCATGATCTTATTGAATGGCGGAGCAGGCTCGAGGGGCCGATTGGCCTACTCCTGCTCCAATTTCTTATGTTCTTATGTTCACCGAAGCTCAGTTTGGGTTCCGCCAGGACCACTCGGCTCCAGACCTCATTACAGTCTTGGTCCAAACATGGACAAAAGAGCTGAATTCTAGAAGTGAGGTGAGAGTGACTGTCCTTGACATCAAGGCAGCATTTGACCAAGTATGATACCAAGGAGCCCCAGTAAAATTGAAGTCAATGGGAATCAGGTGGAAAACTCTCCAATGGCTGGAGTCATACCTAGCACAAAGGAAGATGGTAGTGGCTGTTGAAGGCCAATCATAGTCCCAGGACATTGCTGCAGGAGTTCCTCAGGGCAGTGTCCTAGGCCCAACCATCCAGGACAAAGCAGCCCGCTTGATTGGCACCCCATCCACCACCTTAAACATTCACTCCCTTCACCACCGGCGCACCGTGGCTGCAGTGTGTACCATCCACAGGATGCACTGCAGCAACTCGCCAAGGCTTCTTCGACAGCACCTTCCAAACCCGCGACCTCTACCACCTAGAAGGACAAGGGCAGCAGGCACATGGGAACAACATCACCTGCACGTTCCCCTCCAAGTCACACACCATCCCAACTTGGAAATATATCACCGTTCCTTCATCGTCGCTGGGTCAAAATCCTGGAACTCCCTTCCTAACAGCACTGTGGGAGAACCTTCACCACACGGACTGCAGCGGTTCAAGAAGGCGGCTCACCACCACCTTCTCAAGGGCAATTAGGGATGGGCAATAAATTCCGGCCTCACCAGCGATGCCCACATCCCATGAACGATAAAAAAAAACTTCTGGGCAGCACACCTTAGAAAGGATATATTGGCCTTGGAGGGAGTGCAGCGCAGATTCACCAGAATGTTCCAAGGGTTAAATTATAAGGCGCGATTACATAAACTAGGCTTGTATTCCCTGGAATATAGAAGGTTAAGGGGTGATTTGATTGCGGTTTTTAGGATTTTGAAAGGAATTGATAGGGTGGATAGAGAGAAACTGTTTCTGCTGGTGGGGGAGTCTGGGACAAGGGGACGTAACCTTAAAATCAGAGCCAGGCCATTCAGGAGAAAAGTTAGAAAACATTTCTTCACACAAAGGGTGGTAGAAGTGTGGAACACTCTCCCACAAAAAGCAGTAGATGCTAGCTCAATTAATTATTTTAAATCTGAGATCTATAGATTTTTGCCAGCCGAGGGGATTAAGGGATATGGAGCCAAGGGGGGTAGATGGAGTTAGGATACAGATCAGCCATGATCTCATTGAATGGCGGAACAGGCTCGAGGGGCTGAATGGCCTCCTCCTGTTCCTATGTTCCTAAGAGCAGGGAAGTTCTCCCCGGTGTCCTGGGGCCAATATTTATCCCTCAACCAACATCACTAAAACAGATTATCGGGTCATTATCACATTGCTGTTTGTGGGATCTTGCTGTGCGCAAATTGTCTGCCGTGTTTCTTTCATTACAACAGGGACTAGACTTCAAAAGTACTTCATTGGCTGTCGAGCGCTTTGGGACGTCCTGAGGTGGTGGAAGGCGCGATAGAAATGGGAATCCTTTTATTTCTTTTCTTTTTATTTGGGGGCAGAAACACCAATTTATTTTGGAAATATAAGCTGATTGTTCTTTGAATGGAATTCCAAAGATCAGTTCTCACTCTCACTGGTAAAACAATCAGAAATTTAACTCACTCTTTGACACCTGTCAAACAACCCGAGGACTGTCTCCACACACACACAAACTATTTAACAGATTGCCACCAGTGAAGCTCTAACATCACACATGCGCACATACACACACACACACATACACATACACGCACATACACACACTCATACACACACATACACATACACGCACATACACACACATACACATACACATACACACTCATACACACACATACACACACGCGCACATACACACACATACACACACACACACACACATACACATACACGCACATACACACACACACACACACACATACGCACACATATACACAGACACACACACACACATAAACACATATACACACACATACATACACATAAACATATACACATACACATAAACATATACATACATATACATGTACACACACATGCAAACATATACACACACATACACACACTTGTACACACATGCACACAGATACATATAGACATGCACACACATAGACACACATACACACACATACACATGCGTGTACACGCACACACATTAGTGAATTCTTCATACGCAGCTACCTAACATCCAAGATCTCCTGTTTCACAGGTTTTACCAACTCTCCAAGGAGTCGCCTTTCGATGCAGAGATGGAGAGTTCTTGATGTCGACTGAAGACAAGAACTGATGGGTAAAGGGGGCTGGGTACTGGACAGGCTGGGTACTGACGGGTACGGAGGGGCCTGGTGCTGAGGGAGCTGGGTACTGACGGGTACAGGGGGGTCCGGGTGCTGAGGGGACTGGGTACTGACGGGTACAGGGGGGTCCGGGTGCTGAGGGGACTGGGTACTGACGGTACAGGGGAGTCCGGGTGCTGAGGGGACTGGGTACTGACGGGTACAGGGGGGCCGGGTGCTGAGGGGACTGGGTACTGACGGGTACAGGGGGGCCGGGTGCTGAGGGGACTGGGTACTGACGGTACAGGGGGGCCGGGTGCTGAGGGGACTGGGTACTGACGGGTACAGGGGGGGCCTGGTGCTGAGGGGGCTGGGTACAGACGGGTACAGGGGGGGCCTGGTGCTGAGGGGGCTGGGTACTGACGGGTACAGGGGGGGCCTGGTGCTGAGGGGACTGGGTACTGACAGGTACAGGGGGGCCTGTGCTGAGGGGACTGGGTATCATATTCAGAGGTTGGGGACATTGGGAGGGAAGGCAGGAGAAAATCTGAGTGAACTGTAGAGACCCGGTAAGTAGCAGGCTCCATCTGGGGTCTGTGCTGAGTTGCCACGACAGCAATTGGGGGGTTAGAATTGGCCTCAGCACCTTGGAGTTGGGGAGAGGAAGAATCCACTAGGGTCCCGGCTCCTGAACACTGACCAGTGACCCCGACTCCAAGATGCTTGCGGACAGTGGGTGAGATCAGGACCAGGCACAGTTCTGACAGCCCCCCCCCAGGAGAATAGCCGAGTCTCACTAGCTGTCTAGGACCTGGGTGAAAAGAGGGCATGTGAATGGGGTACTAGGGGAGCCCGGTGCCCAGAGCCCAAGGAGAGTGTGGGGAGGGGCGGGGGGCACGACCAGGGACCCAGGGGCTGTGAGCTTTCCTGTGCTGGAGAGAGCCCAGAATCTGTGACCGATATTGTCCCAACTCCCTGTCTGGAGATGCTGGTGGGGGGGTGCGGGGGGAGCAGTTTACGAATGTGAGGCATCCACGTGGGATACAGCGAGAGGACAGAAGATAAGTTAACAAGCAAAACGGGGTCACTCTCCTCTTACAACACGAGCCCAGAGGAAATGTGAGCAAGACATGATCACAACTCACTCGGGCAGGAACCCTGTGGGTAAACCCTCTGGAAGTGATTTCCAGCCCAATCTGCTGTGACGTTCCCATGGAAATACAAGTGGTGGAGATTGGTTTGCCTGAGCTCGGAACATACTCCCTACACATGGCTTCAATAAATTGTGCGAAGGAGGAAGTGGCCAATCGCCCCTCTGCCTGTCTCTGGCCTCGTCACATTCTCTGTAACCAGAAAATCTACGAGCAGGATGGGAAAGGAAAATTATTCTAAGACCAGACTTTAATTTCATATCATTATTAATGTTCAGTGACAATAAATTTTTGGCAAGCAGTCGCTTAAAAAAAACTGTTTCTAATATCCATTATAAATAACGCAGTAACCAAAAATCATGCCCTAGCAACAGAGAGTGTGTGTGAGCTTCACCCATCACAGAACAGTGTCCCTGGTCTCTCTTCACCCTTGTACACACCTTGTACCCTTTGTCAGTGAATGATAATTAATATCATTGAATCTTACAGCACAGAAGGAGGCCATTCGGCCCATTGTGCCTGTGCCGGCTCTTTGAAAGAGCTATCCAATTAGTCCCACTCCCCTGCTCTTTCACCATAGCCCTGCAAATTTTTCTTTTTCAAGTATATGCTTGGGTTTGATCTCTGGAATTCCAATAGGTTGGGGATCAAAGGGGTTTCTGCTCACTCATGGTCCTGTTGTTTGGGGTGATGACCCTTTGTCTGTGTTTGAGTTCCTGTGTTGGTCTCCTGTCTCTCCTGGTAGTTGTTTGTGTATCGGGGGATTAATTTATGCTGAGTGAGACTCACGGTCCCCGGCAGCTGACTAAATAAGGAGTCAGGCCCCTTGTGTATGTTAATTAGGGGTCTTTGCAACATGTCCTCCCCACAGGGACTCTGGCCGTTTCCCAGCTCTCAGGCCGCAGGTCCTGAAACTGACCATCCATCGGGACCCAGGGTGAGAGGATACACATACTGACTGCCCTACGTCACTACACCCCACCTCCATTACTGCAGCCTGACACTCCCAACTTTTGGTCAGTCGGGTATCTGTCATGGGCAGAAACCTCTCACTGTGTCTACAGACAAACCAAAGCCCCAACAACCCGGCCCAGGGTACAGATCCAACTTAGGAACATAGGAACAGGAGTAGGCCATTCAGCCCCTCGTGCCTGCTCCGCCATTTGATAAGATCACGGCTGATCTGTGATCTAACTCCATATACCTGCCTTTGGCCCATATCCCTTAATACCTTTGGTTGCTAAAAAGCTATCTATCTCAGATTTAAATTTAGCAATTGAGCTAGTATCAATTGCCGTTTGCGGAAGAGAGTTCCAAACTTCTACCACCCTTTGTGTGTAAATAGGGAGATAGGGAGAGCATGCTCTCTCCACGTAAACACACACCCACATACAACAACAGCTTGCATTTATACAGCACCTTTAATGTAGTAAAACGTCCCAAGGTGCTTCACAGGAGCATTAATCAGACACAATCTGACACCGAGCCACATAAGGCGATATTAGGACAGATAAAAAGAGGTAGGTTTTAAGGAGCATCTTAAAGAAGGAGAGCGAGGTAGAGAGGTTGAGGGAGGGAATTCCAGAGCTTAGGATCTAGGCAGCTGAAGGCACGGCCGCCAATGGTGGAGTGATTAAAACCGGGGATGCGCAAGAGGCCAGAATTGGAGGAGCGCAGAGATCTCGAAGGGTTGTAGGGCTGGAGGAGGTTACAGAGATAGGGAGGGGCGAGGGCCATGGAGGGATTTGAAAACAAGGATGAGAATTGTAAAATCGAGGCGTTCCCGGACCGGGAGCCAATGTAGGTCAGTGAGCACAGGGGGTGATGGGTGAACGGGACTTGGTGCGAGTTAGGACACGGGCAGCAGAGTTTTGGAACAGCTCAAGTTTACAGTGGGTGGAAGATGGGAGGCCGGCCAGGAGAGCATAGACGCAGGGTGCAGTCAAGGCTTAGGAGACTCCCAGTGCACACGGGCACAGCTGGAGTTTAACCAGTTCAAACCTCTCATCTTATCAACAGGAGAAGCTTCTGACTATTAGTCCAGCTCTGGTCACCATACCCCTTAGGCCACTGGTGAGCAAAGCACTGCGAGTTATGAGACATTAACCAGACCTTATCTGTCACTTAACGTGCCTGTCTCTAAAGACCAAGGTCTCTCGCAGGGTGAGGAGTATTTCGTTAACTATTTTATGAGATGTGTCCATTTCTGGCAGGTTTCAGCCACTGGTCCCCGACTGTTTCCTGGAGAGACAGCACCGCCCACTGGAGGCTGCCGGAACAGCCTGGCCTCTGTGGCGTCCTCAGCATTATTTCTGGAGGGTGTTTAGATATCAAGCTGCCAGAACAAACAAAACCACTTCAAGAGGTGTAAACCGGGATTTCGCACTAATGTTCAACTAGAAACATTTTTACTTTCATCAATCTAACAATTCAAGTAAATCAAACGAAAAGAAAAAACAGTCTTGTCAGAAAAAAACTCTAAAGCACAAACAGGAGGAGGCCATTCAGCCCCTCGAACCTGTTCCTTCATTCAATTAGATCACGGCTGATCTGCACCTTAACTCCATCTACCCGCCTTGGTTCCGTAATCCTTAATAACTTACCCAGCAAAAATCAATTGACCTCCAGCCTCAACAGCTTTTTGGCGGAGAGAGTTCCAGATTTCCACTCCCCTTTGTGTGAAGAAGTGATTCCTGACATCACCCCTGAACGGCCTAGTCTGTCAATAACTTTGCTACGATTCACCGTAATATCCCGGCGAACATTCCAAAGTGGAGACCCAACTAATGGGTCTTCACTGATCAATTGTGGAACTGGCCAGCTCTGAAACAACATCCCTTGTCTCTGTGTTTTTATCAAGTTATCTGAGGCACGTTCTCGTGAAAGAGCAGTTTAATAAAAACCACCATCGATATTTCAGGAGGTGTTTGAACCCCCTGAACATGGCCCACATCCCCCCTGCTTCACCCAGGTTGATCACAATATAAACAGACTGGTATTTATATAAAGGAAAGAACTTGCATTTATATAGCGCCTTTCCCATCCGAACAATAGAAAGAGGAGCAGGAGCAGGAGCCATATGGCTCTTTACAGCCAATGAAATACTTGTTGAAGTGTAGTCACTGTTGTAATGTAGGAATTGCAGCAGCCAATTTGCGCACAGCAAGATCCCACAAACAGCAACGTGATAATGACCAGATAATCTGTTTTTAGTGATTTTGGTTGAGGGATAAATATTGGGCAGGACACCGGGAAGAACTCCCCTGCTCTCCTTCCAATAGTGGCCGTGGGATCTTTTACGTCCACCTGAGAGGGCAGATGGGGCCTCGGTTTAACGTCTCATCCGAAAGATGGCATCTCTGACAGTGCAGCGCTCCCTCAGTACTGCCCCTCCGACAGTGCAGCACTCCCTCAATACTGTCCCTCCTACAATGCAGCACTCCCTCAGTACTCCCCCTCTGACAGTGCAGCACTCCCTCAGTACTGACCCTCTGACAGTGCAGCATTCCCTCAATACTGTCCCTCCTACAATGCAGCACTCCCTCAGTACTGCCCCTCCGACAGTGCAGCACTCCCTCAGTACTGTCCCTCCTACAATGCAACACTCCCTCAGTACTGCCCCTCCGACAGTGCAGCACTCCCTCAGTACTGTCCCTCCTACAATGCAACACTCCCTCAGTACTCCCCCTCTGACAGTGCAGCGCTCCCTCAGTACCACGCTGGGAGCGTCAGCCTGGATTGTGCGCTGAAGTCTCTGGAGTGGGACCTGAACCCACAACCCTCTGACTCAGGTGAGAGAGCTGAGCCTCGGCGGACACGGAGGAGAGGAGAGGTAGCAGAGTCTGAGTGAAAAAACAAGAATCTACACAAAAACTAAAAAAGGTTCGGACAAAGAACCAAAATGCTGCAGGTGCTGGAAATCTGAAACAAATACAGAGAAATGCTGTTATATTAATAAACCTTAAACAGAACTGTCCTGAGAAAATGGTTATAGACCTGAAAAGTTCATGTTTTTTTTCCACAGATACTGTCTCACCAGCTGAGAGTTTCCAGCATTTTACTGCTTTATTTTAAATATAACGTCCAGGGTGGATAAAGGGGAACCAGTGGACGTAGTGTATTTAGACTTCCAGAAGGCATTCGACAAGGTGCCACATAAAAGATTATTGCTCAAGATAAAGAATCACTGGATTGGGGGTAATATTCTGGCATGGGTGGAGGATTGGTTATCTAACAGGAAGCAGAGAGTTGGGATAGATGGTTCATTCTCGGACTGGCAACCAGAAGCCAGTGGTGTTCCGCAGGGGTCGGTGCTGGGTCCCCAACTCTTTACAATCTATATTAACGATTTGGAGGAGGGGACCGAGTGTAACATATCAAAGTTTGCAGATGATACAAAGATGGGAGGGAAAGTAGAGAGTGAGGAGGACATAAAAAACCTACAAGGGGATATAGACAGGCTGGGTGAGTGGGCGGAGATTTGGCAGATGCAATACAATATTGGAAAATGTGAGGTTATGCACTTTGGCAGGAAAAATCGGAGAGCAAGTTATTATCTTAATGGCGAGAAACTGGAAAGTACTGCAGTACAAAGGGATCTGGGGGTCCTAGTGCAAGAAAATCAAAAAGTTAGTATGCAGGTGCAGCAGATGATCAAGGCAGCCAACGAAATGTTGGCTTTTATTGCTAGGGGGATAGAATATAAAAACAGGGAGGTATTGCTGCAGTTATATAAGGCATTGGTGAGACCGCACCTGGAATACTGCATACAGTTTTGGTCTCCATACTTAAGAAAAGACATACTTGCTCTCGAGGCAGTACAAAGAAGGTTCACTCGGTTAATCCCGGGGATGAGGGGGCGGACATATGAGGAGAGGTTGAGTAGATTGGGACTCTACTCATTGGAGTTCAGAAGAATGAGAGGCGATCTTATTGAAACATATAAGATTGTGAAGGGGCTTGATCGGGTGGATGCGGTAAGGATGTTCTCAAGGATGGGTGAAACTCGAACGAGGGGCCATAATCTTAGAATAAGGGGCTGCTCTTTCAAAACTGAGATGAGGAGAAACTTCTTCACTCAGAGGGTAGTAGGTCTGTGGAATTTGCTGCCCCAGGAAGCTGTGGAAGCTACATCATTAAATAAATTTAAAACAGAAATAGACAGTTTTCTAGAAGTAAAGGGAATTAGGGGTTACGGGGAGCGGGCAGGAAATTGGACATGAATTTAGATTTGAGGTTAGGATCAGCTCAGCCATGATCTTATTGAATGGCGGAGCAGGCTCGAGGGGCCGATTGGCCTATTCCTGCTCCTATTTCTTATGTTATGTTCTTATGTTAAAAGAGTTTGGATTCTTATCGAGTTGCATCTGAACACAGAGAAGTGTTTCCACAGACAGGCTGGCCGTGAGTCTGCTGCGGGAGGCACAGGCTTGTGGGAAAGGTACCGGGTACAGGCAAAACCTTGACTCTCCCCCAGCCTAGTGCACTCTGTGTTCAAACTTCCGCATACAGGAGGGACAGTGCCTGCTGTCACCCGAGCATTCAGAGCTGTCGGAAGTAATTCAGCGTGTGAAGGGAGAGGAGACACTGAATAAAAACACGTCTCTTATGATTTATTATTATTGCTCAGCGTTGGGACAGATCCACTGACGAGGAATTGTCTGTGAAGCTTTATTCTTGATACGGCGGCTGCATTTCTGGTTCACCGTCTGAACAACAACAACAACTTGCTTTTATACATCATCTTTAGCAAGGTAAAACGTCCCAAGGTGCTTCGCAGGAGAGATTACCAATCAAAATTTGACACTGAGCCACATAAGGAGATATTAGGACAGGTGACCAAAAGCTTGGTCAAAGAGGTAGGTTTTAAGAAGCGTCTTAAAGGAGGAGAGAGAGGTGGAGAGGTTTCGGGAGGGAATTCCAGAGCTTAGGGCCCAGGCAGCTGAAGGCACGGCCGCCAATGGTGGAGTGATTAAAATCGGGGATGCGCAAGAGGCCAGAATTGGAGGAGTGCAGAGATCTCGGAGGGTTGTAGGGCTGGAGGAGGTTACAGAGATAGGGAGGTGTGATAATTGTGCTTCACACTCAGATCCCCTGAACTGTTTGCAAATGTTTCATTCACTGTAACAAAGCACGATTTCAGCAAAAGAAGATGGGACCAGTTAGACCGAGCTCTCCTACAGGCGCCAACTCTCACTGGAGTACGGGTTCCACGGGCACTGACTCTCACTGGGGTACAGATTCCACGGGCACTGACTCTCACTGGGGTACAGATTCCACGGGCACTGACTCTCACTGGGGTACAGATTCCACGGGCACTGACTCTCACTGGGGTACGGGTTCCACGGGCACTGACTCTCACTGGGGTACAGATTCCACGGGCACTGACTCTCACTGGGGTACGGGTTCCACGGGCACTGACTCTCACTGGGGTACAGATTCCACGGGCACTGACTCTCACTGGGCAGTGGGTACTGATCAGAGCTGAACGTTTCCCCTCCTTATCCCAGGTGTACTGATGTCAGATGCAGCTCAGCTGAGATCAGACCGGGGATTATATCAGGGACCCACTGGTCAATCTGGGGCAGACAGGCTGCTTTTATGAACTGAAACCATCGGCACGTTGACCACACAATATTAAAGCACAGTAACAAGGAGCTCCTGCTGGGAGGATTGTGAATCCTCCTACCTTATGTTTCCAATTACAGACTTGCCACTAGGGAGAGGCATTAAGTGCGGACCAGGTGCTTCTACAGCCGTGGCTCAGCGAGCAGCACTCTCGCCTCCAGGTCAGAAGATTGTGGGTTCAAAGTCCCACTCCAGAGACTTCAACACAAAATCCAGGCCTACACTTCCAGTGCAGTACTGAGGGAGTGCTGCAGTGTCGGAGGGTCAGTACTGAGGGAGTGCTGCAGTGTCGGAGGGTCAGTACTGAGGGAGCGCTGCAGTGTCGGAGGGTCAGTACTGAGGGAGTGCTGCAGTGTCGGAGGGTCAGTACTGAGGGAGCGCTGCAGTGTCGGAGGGTCAGTACTGAGGGAGCGCTGCACTGTCAGAGGGGCAGTACTGGGGGAGCGCTGCACTGTCGGAGGGTCAGTACTGGGGGAGCGCTGCACTGTCGGAGGGGCAGTACTGGGGGAGTGCTGCACTGTCGGAGGGGCAGTACTGAGGGAGCGCTGCACTGTCGGAGGGGCAGTACTGAGGGAGCGCTGCACTGTCGGAGGGGCAGTACTGAGGGAGCGCTGCACTGTCGGAGGGGCAGTACTGAGGGAGCGCTGCACTGTCGGAGGGGCAGTACTGAGGGAGCGCTGCACTGTCGGAGGGGCAGTACTGAGGGAGCGCTGCACTGTCGGAGGGGCTGTCTTTCGGATGAGACATTAAACCGAGGCCCCTTGTGCCCTCTCAGGTGGATGTAAAAGATCCCATGGCTACTATTTAAAGAGCAGGGGAGTTCTCCCTGGTGTCCTGGCTGATATTTATCCCTCAACCAACATCACTAGAACAGATTATCTGGTCATTATTACATTACTGTTTGTGGGATCTTGCCGTGCGCAAATTGGCTGCCTCGTTTCCTACATTACAAGTGACTACACTTCGAAATGTACTTCATTGGCTGTAAAGCGCTTTGGGACGTCCTGAGATGGTGAAAGGCCCGGTAGAAATACAAGTTCCTTCTTTTCTGTTTTCACCTCTAGAGGTCAATTTTCAAGAATCAGCCATAGAGGTGAGAGGTTAGCTCTGCTCATTAACATATCAAGCTTAGAATCCAAAGAAATGAAATAAAATAAAATCATAATTTTAAAGAATTTTTTAATATAAAATTTATACAAATAGAATAGTGAAGAACACAGCTAATTTTAACAGTGAAATCACAAACAAAGAGGCCAGCACAGAGAGACAGAGGGAGAGAGGGAGACAGACAGACAGAGGGACAGATGGAGAAGGATAGAGACCACTGCAGCGAAAGCAAAAAATACAGAGAGAAGGAGAGAGAGACAGACAGAATATTAGAGAGAGAGGGAGAGAGACATAGAGAGGATATTACAGAGAGAGACTAGTACACAGATAGAGGAGAGGGAGAGAGCGTGGGGGAGGGAGAGATTATTAGAGTGAGAGAGAGAGACTAGTACAGAGAGAGAGAGCGACCCAGAGAGAGAAAGAGATTACAAAAAGAGAAGCCAGCTGAGAGAAAGGAGAGAGGGCAACCTTTCTGCTTCACTTTCCATGAGAGCTACAGTTGCGGAGAATCAGTCCAGTTCATTAATGAGCAAAGTGCGTCACCCCATAAAAGTCAAACAATCCAAATACCTTTCGTGTGAATATTGTCATAATCAAGGTGAGGGATGTTAAATCTGAGAATAGAACAGTTACTATTTCAGGAACCTTGTGTCAGCACCAGTCACTCCCAGGGCAGGTACAGCACGGGTTAGATAGAGTAAAGCTCCCTCTACACTGTCCCATCAAACACTCCCAGGGCAGGTACAGCACGGGTTAGATAGAGTAAAGCTCCCTGAGGGACTTGCCCTGGATTCTGTTTCCCCTCCCACCCCAGAAGGACCCTCACAGCAGCAGACAGGACACTTTCACCCCATCAGACTGGGCGGATTTGAACACAGGTCCCAGGTTAACCCACTATGTCTGGATCCGTCTGTGAGCAGAGTCGGAGCTGGTGAATGGACAGTGGAGGGTTTTCATCATTGCTCAGTCAGGAGGCGCCCTGTGGCCGTGGACAATACTCGACACCGATCTGCCTCCTTGCTTTTTGCCGACAAGAGTCAGCGACGGCCCGCTGGGGAGGGGTCCAGGACCGGGCTCCCTGTAGCAGCTCCTCTGGAAACGCACCCAGCCGCCTGCCACCTCCAGACCATGTTGTTCACAGAGGTCGGCAGCCTCGAGCTGGCTGTCCAGGGCCAGCAGGCCAGTCAAGGCCCGCATTGGATAGCGGCAGTTCCGGCTGCTGTAACCGTGGCTAAATACCCGGAGTAGCCTTTGCCGGACGGTCCCGATGTGACGGTGAATCGCGCAGCTGTGCAGGAAGGGCAGGCGTCGCATCGCTCGGAGGCATCGCACGTAGTTTCCCTCCGCGAAGTCTCGGTTAATGTCAAATGCCAGTCTCATGTCAGGCGTGTTTCTGATGTGTTCGGGCAGGAGCAAGGCATGATGGTGTGCTTTAACCGATCCTGGGGACACAAGAGGGAGAGACCGGGATCATTACAAAACAAGAGAGAGAGAGAGCCTGGGATCATTACACAGCAAGAGAGAGAGAGAGCCTGGGATCATTACACAGCAAGAGAGAGAGAGAGCCTGGGATCATTACACAGCAAGAGAGAGAGAGAGCCTGGGATCATTACACAGCAAGAGAGAGAGAGCCTGGGATCATTACACAGCAACAGAGAGAGAGCCTGGGATCATTACACAGCAACAGAGAGAGAGCCTGGGATCATTACACAGCAACAGAGAGAGAGCCTGGGATCATTACACAGCAACAGAGAGAGCGCCTGGGATCATTACACAGCAACAGGCACCCAGAGTAAGCTTTAGGTACAGCACGGGTTAGATACAGAGTAAAGCTCCCTCTACACTGTCCCATCAAACACTCCAGGGTCAAGTACAGAATAAATATTATACAGGGTAGGAAGAGTGGGGCAGTGTGATTACTTTTAGATTACTCTAACAAAGAGCAGGCAAGGCCACAATAGGCTGAATGGCCTCCTTCCTCTTTCTGTGCTATAAACTTCCATTGGAGGGTATGATTGATGGGAATCTCTCCCCCTACGGTTCCTTTAGTCTGCCACGCACGGACATACCCAGGTTATACAGCACGGCCAGCGCCTGAAACTCAGCTTCATTTTCATATTCACCGGTCGGGTAGCTGCCAAGTAACCAGCTGAAACACTCCTGCACATGTACATCACTCATCTTCACATCAAAGACTCGTATTTGTTCATCGCACAGAAAATAGGAGGCACAGAGGAGAAAGCGCAGACTTTTCTCCAGAATGGTGACAGTGATTTGGCCGTCTATCTGTTGGATGGTCATGTCCTGTCGGACACTGCGCAGACGGTCAAACACATAGTCATAGACCTCAGCCCAGGGCCCCACATTCCCACCAACTATCTCATCAATCAGGTAGTGGACGGTTTGCAGCAAGACCCTGGCTGGCCGAAGCTCGCTGAGTCGAGGGGCCTCCTTCCCGGCTGCTGGCCGGGAATATTCCTTCACTGTTCTCCGTGGGTCGGCTGCCGGCTGTCCCGCCAGGATTTCGAACCTGTGAAGTCTCTTCTGCCTCTGTCGCTCGTCCCTCTCTCGATCCGGACACATCCCGGTGCAGGTTCCCACCCGGACCACGTCCACTTCCTCGCACTTTGCCGACGTCATATCCACGTGCAGCAAACCAACATTCCGGTGAGGAATATCCCAGCCTGAAGATGAAGGAAAGACGAGAGATAGAGGAAAAAGAGCAGGGAGAGGTCCTTCGCTCCCCTCGGGGTTCAGTCAGTTCAGGTACCTGAGCAGGGCTCACCAGAGGGTCCCGGTCCCCTTTCCCCAGCGGGTCCCGTCCCCTTTCCCCAGCCCGGGCCGGGCTCAGTGGGTCAGGACTACGACTTTACCAGCGGCCTCAGACGTGGAGGGAAACCGGCCGGGATTCCTGTCCCTGAGGATTACCACTGACCCAGGCTCGGTTGGAGGGAAGAGGCCCCTGGAAATTAGGGGAGGGGGGGAGGGATGAGAATTGGGGGAGTGGGGGGGGGGAAGAGAATTGGGGGAGTGGGGGGGGGGGGGGAAGAGAATTGGGGGAGTGGGGGGGGGGGGGAAGAGAATTGGGGGAGTGGGGGGGGGGGGAAGAGAATTGGGGGAGTGGGGGGGGGGGGGAGAGAATTAAGGGAGGAGGGGGGAGAGAATTGAGGGAGTGGGGTGGGGGAGAGAATTGAGGGAGTGGGGGGGGGGGAGAGAATTGAGGGAGTGGGGGGGGGGGGAGAGAATTGAGGGAGTGGGGGGGGGGGGGAGAGAATTGAGGGAGTGGGGGGGGGGGGAGAGAATTGAGGGAGTGGGGGGGGGAGAGAATTGAGGGAGTGGGGGGGGGGAGAGAATTGAGGGAGTGGGGGGGGGGAGAGAATTGAGGGAGTGGGGGGGGGGGGAGAGAATTGAGGGAGTGGGGGGGGGGGGGGGAGAGAATTGAGGGAGTGGGGGGGGGGGAGAGAATTGAGGGAGTGGGGGGGGGAGAGAATTGAGGGAGTGGGGGGGGGGGGGAGAGAATTGAGGGAGTGGGGGGGGGGGGGAGAGAATTGAGGGAATGGGGGGGGGAGAGAATTGAGGGAATGGGGGGGGGAGAGAATTGAGGAATGGGGGGGGGAGAGAATTGAGGGAATGGGGGGGGGGGGGAGAGAATTGAGGGAGTGGGGGGGGGAGAGAATTGAGGGAGTGGGGGGGGGGGGAGAGAATTGAGGGAGTGGGGGGGGGGGGGGAGAGAATTGAGGGAGTGGGGGGGGGGGAGAGAATTGAGGGAGGGGGGGGAGAGAATTGAGGGAGTGGGGGGGGGAGAGAATTGAGGGAGTGGGGGGGGGGGAGAGAATTGAGGGGGGGGAGAGAATTGAGGGGGGGAGAGAATTGAGGGGGGGGGAGAGAATTGAGGGGGGGGAGAGAATTGAGGGGGGGGAGAGAATTGAGGGGGGGGGAGAGAATTGAGGGGGGGGGAGAGAATTGAGGGGGGGGAGAGAATTGAGGGGGGGGGGGAGAATTGAGGGGGGGGGGGGAGAGAATTGAGGGGGGGGGAGAGAATTGAGGGGGGGGGAGAGAATTGAGGGGGGGGGAGAGAATTGAGGGGGGGGGAGAGAATTGAGGGGGGGGGAGAGAATTGAGGGGGGGGGAGAGAGTTGAGGGGGGGGAGAGAATGGGGGGGGAGGGGAGAGAATGGGGGGGGAGGGGAGAGAATGGGGGGGGAGGGGAGAGAATGGGGGGGGAGGGGAGAGAATGGGGGGGGAGGGGAGAGAATGGGGGGGGAGGGGAGAGAATGGGGGGGGAGGGGAGAGAATGGGGGGGGAGGGGAGAGAATGGGGGGGGAGGGGAGAGAATGGGGGGGAGGGGAGAGAATGGGGGGGGAGGGGAGAGAATGGGGGGGGGAGGTGAGAGAATGGGGGGGGAGGTGAGAGAATGGGGGGGGGGTGAGAGAATGGGGGGGGAGGTGAGAGAATTGGGGGGGAGGTGAGAGAATTGGGGGGGAGGTGAGAGAATTGAGGGAGTGGGGGGGGGGGGAGAGAATTGAGGGAGTGGGGGGGGGAGAGAATTGAGGGAGTGGGGGGGGGGAAGAGAATTGAGGGAGTGGGGGAGAGAATTGAGGGAGTGGGGGGGGGAGAGAATTGAGGGAGTGGGGGGGGGGAGAGAATTGAGGGGGGGGGAGAGAATTGAGGGGGGGGAGAGAATTGAGGGGGGGGGAGAGAATTGAGGGGGGGGGAGAGAATGGGGGGGGAGGGGAGAGAATGGGGGGGGAGGGGAGAGAATGGGGGGGGAGGGGAGAGAATGGGGGGGGAGGGGAGAGAATGGGGGGGGAGGGGAGAGAATGGGGGGGGAGGGGAGAGAATGGGGGGGGAGGGGAGAGAATGGGGGGGGAGGGGAGAGAATGGGGGGGGGAGGTGAGAGAATGGGGGGGGAGGTGAGAGAATGGGGGGGGAGGTGAGAGAATTGGGGGGGAGGTGAGAGAATTGGGGGGGAGGTGAGAGAATTGGGGGGGAGGTGAGAGAATTGAGGGAGTGGGGGGGGGGAGAGAATTGAGGGAGTGGGGGGGGGGAGAGAATTGAGGGAGTGGGGGGGGGGGAGAGAATTGAGGGAGTGGGGGGGGGAGAGAATTGAGGGAGTGGGGGGGGGAGAGAATTGAGGGAGTGGGGGGGGGGGAGAGAATTGAGGGAGTGGGGGGGGGGAGAGAATTGAGGGAGTGGGGGGGGGGAGAGAATTGAGGGAGTGGGGGGGGGGGGAGAGAATTGAGGGAGTGGGGGGGGGAGAGAATTGAGGGAGTGGGGGGGGGGGAGAGAATTGAGGGAGTGGGGGGGGAGAGAATTGAGGGAGGGGGGGGGGAGAGAATTGAGGGAGGGGGGGGGGAGAGAATTGGGGGGGGGGGAGAGAATTGGGGGAGTGGGGGGAGAGAATTGGGGGAGTGGGGGGGGGAGAATTGAGGGAGTGGGGGGGGGAGAGAATTGAGGGAGTGGGGGGGGGAGAGAATTGAGGGAGTGGGGGGGGGAGAGAGAATTGAGGGAGTGGGGGGGGGAGAGAGAATTGAGGGAGTGGGGGGGGGGGAGAGAATTGAGGGAGTGGGGGGGGGGGAGAGAGAATTGAGGGAGTGGGGGGGGGGAGAGAATTGAGGGAGTGGGGGGGGGAGAGAATTGAGGGAGTGGGGGGGGGGGGGAGAGAATTGAGGGAGTGGGGGGGGGGGAGAGAATTGAGGGAGTGGGGGGGGGAGAGAATTGAGGGAGTGGGGGGGGGGGAGAGAATTGAGGGAGTGGGGGGGGGGAGAGAATTGAGGGAGTGGGGGGGGGAGAGAATTGAGGGAGTGGGGGGGGGGAGAGAATTGAGGGAGTGGGGGGGGGGGAGAGAATTGGGGGTTACAGAGAGGGAGGGAAATGTTGTGATGCTTTTGTAAATGATGGGGGGGGGGGGGGGGTGAGTGTTTCCCCCTCCCGGGAAGGTGTTGACCCCTCACTGGGGAACCTCACTCACTCACCGAGCGGCCGCTGGTGGGATATTCCACTGTGGGGGCAGCACAGCTGGGCCTGTCCCGCCTCCTGGCCCCACGGAGGCGCTCGCCGGCCCAGGGTCCGGATCGGGGTCCTCAGGCCCGCTGTTACCCGCCCGGCCCCGGCCCGGCCCCGCTCACCGCCTCGCTCTCTCCATTCGTCCGAAAACTCGGCGCAAAAAAGGAACACCGCGGCCTGAGCGCAGGCCTCCGGCTCCCCGCCTCACTCACCGACCGCGGCCTGAGCGCAGGCCTCCGGCTCCCCGCCTCACTCACCGACCGCGGCCTGAGCGCAGGCCTCCGGCTCCCCGCCTCACTCACCGACCGCGGCCTGAGCGCAGGCCTCCGGCTCCCCGCCTCACTCACCGACCGCGGCCTGAGCGCAGGCCTCCGGCTCCCCGCCTCACTCACCGACCGCGGCCTGAGCGCAGGCCTCCGGCTCCCCGCCTCACTCACCGACCGCGGCCTGAGCGCAGGCCTCCGGCTCCCCGCCTCACTCACCGACCGCGGCCTGAGCGCAGGCCTCCGGCTCCCCGCCTCACTCACCGACCGCGGCCTGAGCGCAGGCCTCCGGCTCCCCGCCTCACTCACCGACCGCGGCCTGAGCGCAGGCCTCCGGCTCCCCGCCTCACTCACCGACCGCGGCTCCTCCTCCTCCCGTCGATAGAGGGCGCGGCGGGAAATACCCGCTCCCCGTCACCCCCATCCCCTCTTTTACCCCATTGACCCCATCCCCCTTTTACCCCATTGACCCCATTCCCTCTTTTACCCCATTGATCCTATTCTCCCTTTTACCCCATTGATCCCATCCCCCCTTTTACCCCATTGATCCCATTCCCTCTTTTACCCCATTGACCCCATTCCCCCTTTTACCCCATTGACCCCATCCCCCCTTTTACCCCATTGACCCCATTCCCTCTTTTACCCCATTCCCCTATTTTCCTCCTTTTTGCCAGTTTCCCCTTTCCCACCATTTCCCTCCAGTTTCCAATAACTTGCATTGATAAAGCACCTTTAAGGCAGTAAAACAACCCAAGTTACTTTCCAGGAGCGATGATCAAACATATCAATGAAAACAATGACAGCAGCATCTTTATTTAAGTTGTTTGTTTATTCCAAATGCTGTTTTAATGTTAAACTTGCATTGCTATCTTTAGAAAGGAATAAAGTACTAAGAGAGGGCCCCTTTACTCTAAATCCCTCCCCAGTTGCAGCTCTGTGACTGGTAAACACTTTCATATTGCAGCAAGGGGTTTGGCCCACAGACTTCAATAGCGCTGTCTTCCTTGACGTGACCCTCCGGTCCATAGCTCCCTGGGCTGCCCATTATCATGCTGACAGGCGACTCCATCCAATCATCTGTTGATTCTGCATCACTCTCACTGTAGTCACTGTGTGAAATTTCTTCCAGAAAGATCTCTGGATGGTCGTAATCTCGCCAGTCCACATCTTGCATGTCGTTTAGTTCATCTATTTCATCCTCACTGATACCCTCTGTTAGAAACTTTCTGATCTGGTAGCCGCGATAGGCTGCTTGGATTATGACTGCAGCTTCTGCCTGTTTCCTGATCTCTGTCCGGGTCTGATATCCTTTCCAGGCTGCCTGGATCATCAGAGCTGCGTTCACTTCCTCCTGGTAGCGTTTCCTGGTCTGCAGTGACCTTTTTTGACACTCCTGGTATTGGTGTTTGAAGTGACCGGGTTTGGAGCGCAGCTTGTTCGAAACTATCTCAGTGTTGTAAGGGATTGTTCCAATCAAATTCTTCCTTGATGCAGACACGATCGGTCTAGGAATATCCACACACAGAGTCCCGTCGGTTAATGTCATTCCCAGTGAAGATACCGCTCTCTGGCGGAGAGAAGTAGACGAATGAGAAGCCATCAGTTTGATATCTCCTGTAGCTGTCTCCCTACGATCTCGGTCAGTGTCTCCATCAGGCAGGTCAAGAAGGTACGGCTTACAGTAACCGCCCCTCTGGTATTCTCCATGTGGTCTATCTTGAGAGTTGGTGGAACTTAATTCCAGATGACCGCCGATGACAGAATTCTTGTACATAAAGGCACTACCACCACAGTCTTGACCATTGTAAGCGGCCTGTTGATTGTCTTTCGTCACATTGGCTGAACTCAATGGACACGGCATTGTAGGTGACCCGTACGCTGAGATTGGCTGCATTGTCGTTGCGATTTCAAGTTGTTTGGCTTTGTTGATGAAGTTGGAAAGGGTGGGTGGCTGCTCCTCCAATGAGTTGCTGTATTTGATCAGCTTCCTGTTGGTCTCGGGGCTGGTTGATGTCGAGGACACCATATATTCTGACTTATTGGTAATTCTGAGCACAGGTTCAACAGACACCCGAGATACATTTTTGTTCAACAGATGAATGCTGTCATCTTCCATGTCTACATTTGTACCGTAACTGTACCTTGGCCGCCGTGAATTCAGTGCTCTAGGTCCTTGATAGGTTTCCTTTTTCTCAGCGGAAGGTAACCCATCTTTGCTCTCGGGAAACCAATCCTCATGTTTTGCCTCAAACTGGGTTTCGGAGGTGAACCCTCTCCCCCATCCTTCTAGACTCTTAAGGCCGCCCGTTGTGAGACACCCTTGACCATATCCATCTGTTTCCTTGGCCACGGTGCTGAGTGATTCCGGACTGTTCCAAGTCTCCAGAGCATTGATCGTGGCACTGCTTTTTTCCCTTGAACTTTTTCGCGTTTTTCTTACAGGATATTCAGGTGCCAGAGGGCTGTCTGTGGGTCCACTCAGTACCTGCCCTGCTGTAGCATCAGACTTAGCTTGTGCTGCTGGTTGGGTGTTGTGCAGGCCCTTCACTGCCAGTTCAGTGTTCAGATGTTCCTTTGCCACACTCTTGTGCTTTATGTGTTTCCTCTTGACCTCAGGGCTTGTGATGTTTGATATCACAGTGTACTCCATCTTCTGACAAGCTCGCAGGTTGGGTTCTGCAGGCGTGCAGTGGGAGCCTGAATATTTATCAGGACCATATCTGATCTCTTCTCCTTTGTCCATGTTGGCCCTGTAGCTGTATTTTGGGCGCTGTGACGACGGACTGATGTAGGGGTCCCCCCAACTTTCCCTTTCCACCGAGAAAGGCCTGTGATTTTCCGAGACCCCATATCTCATCTCTGGGTGTGTGCTGGAGAGAGAAACTTTCTCCGACCATTCTAGAATCTTCTCCCCGCCTCCCTTGCTGTCTCTTTCACCCCTTGAATGGGTCTGACCTCCGGGATATTTGTCATCTCGTGACCTTCCCTTTGATTCCGTGTCGAATGCTGTATCTCTGGGAGACTCGGTGCTGAGCTTCACAGTTTTGCCCAGTCTGTCGTCCCTACCATTCAAAGTATCCTCGTCAGTCGCGCGTACCACCTGGGTGCTGCCGCCATTCGCATTTTCGTCTTTTGAGGTCCTTCTGGACTTCCTTTTACCGTGCTCAACTGCAGCCCGACTGTCTGCTGGTGAATTTGGCGTCTGGGTCTTGGTTTCGAAGGGGTGAGGCACTAACTCAGACATATAAAGATGGACATTGGGACTCAGTCTGTTCTCTGCCCGCTTCCTGCTCGGATCTTTGGATTCTGGCCTCGGAGGTTTGTCTGAGCTCCGGTGCTTACTTGGGCTGACCTTTGGTTCAGGGTTGCTGATATTTGAATGTATGATGTGGGCAATTCTACAGCTGGGTTCTGTGAGGGACTCTGAGGAGGGACAGTAATGCTTCTCATGGTGATGTTTGTTGACCTCCTCTTCTCCTTTGTCCATGTTGGCCCTGTAGCTGTACTTTGGGCGCCGTGACGATGGACTGATGTAGGGGTCCCCCCAACTTTCCCTTTCCACCGAGACAGGTCTGTGATTTTCTGAGACACCATGCCTCGTCTCTGGGTGCATGCTGGAGAGAGAAACCTTCTCCGTCCGTTCTAGAATCTTCTCTCCGCCTCCCTTGCTGTCCCTTTCATCCCTTGGCTGGGTTTGACCTCCGGAATATTTATCATCTCGTGACCTTCCCTTTGACTCCAAGTCTGCTGTTGCTCCTCGTGTGTTATGTGTCGAGACTGATTTGATGGTTTTACCTGGTTTCTCTTCCTTAGTGATCAGGTTGTCCTCGTGACAGTTCAATGGTGTCTGAACGATGACAACAGCATTACCTTGATCCATTATATGACCTAACAACACAACAGAGAGTATTTCATTAGCAAATATTTGCAGATTAAGAGAACTATTTTATACACCATTCCCCAGGCCTCATTGAACAGCAAACGTTGAGAGTCTTTCCACAGAGTAAGTGAACCCAGGGGTTAAATGGTGTTCAGGGATTACAAGGCCTAAACTTAGAGGCTAACAATTGTTTCATTTCTTGCTCCCTGACAGTGACTGTTTAAAATATGGTTGTAAAGCTGCAAAGTTTATAACTGAAGCAGGGAAATTATGTTAAACTTGTTTCGAACCTTGGTTAGACCACACTCGGAGAACTGTGCACAGTTCTGGTCTCCATATTATAAAAAGGATATAGAGGCACTGGAGAAGGTGCAAAAAAGATTCACAAGGATGATACCAGAACTGAGAGGTTATAACGATCAAGAAAGATTGAACAGGCTGGGGCTCATTTCTCTAGAAAAGAGAAGGCTGAGGGGTGACCTGATAGAGGTCTTTAAGATTATGAAAGGGTTTGATAGGGTAGATGTAGAGAAGATGTTTCCACTTGTGGGGGAGACCAGAACTAGGGGGCCATAGATATAAGATAGTCACTAATAAATCCAATAGGGAATTCAGGAGAAACTTCTTTACCCAGAGAGTGGTGAAAATGTAGAACTCACTCCCACAAGGAGTAGTCAAGACGAATAGTGTAGATGGATTTAAGGGGAAGCTGGATAAACACATGAGGGAGAAAGAAATAGAAGGATCTGGTGATAGGGTGAGATGAAGTAGGGAGGGAGGAGGCTCGTGTGGAGCATAAACACCAACATAGACCTGTTGGGCCGAATGGCCTGTTTCCGTGCTGTACATTTTATGTAATTCTATGAAGACTAAAGTCAGGATGTTATCAGGAATGAGAAATTTCTCACTAGAACTGATCAGGTTAATGTGATCTGACAGATCTCCAGTTTCAGAATTATGAAAGGGTGACTGGTGAGAGATTGTTTCCATTGGTTACAGACGGAGTAACGAGAGGGCAAAAAATTAAGATAATCATAACAAAGAATTAAAGGGGTGGTTAGAATGTAGAATTCTCTGCCACAAACCGTTATTGGTGAAAAGTTTGTAAATTCTTTTAAAAGTGGACGCCATAGTTGCTTGAAAAAGAGGAAGGAACATACATAGGAACAGGAGGTGGCCATTCAGCCCCTCGGGCCTGTTCTGCCATTCTATTAGATCATGGCTGATCTGTAGTTTAACTCCATCGACCCGTCTTGGTTCCGTAACCCTTAATACCCTTGCCTAACAAAAATTTAATTTAATGAGGGATATTAAAGGATATGGGGAGTGAGCAGGAGAGTGGGATTAGACTGGGTGGGATAATAAAGGCTATCGTAAAATCATAGACTCATAGAATTATAGAATGATACAGCACAGAAGGAGGCCATTCAGCCCATCGTGCATGTGCTGGCTCTTTGAAAGAGCTATCCAATTAGTCCCACTCCCCTGCTCTTTCCCCATAGTCCTGTAAATTTTTTCCCTTCAAGTATTTATCCGATTCCCTTTTGAAAGTTATTATTGAATCTGCTTCCACCGTCCTTTCAGGCAGCGCATTCCAGTTCTCCCTGGTGTCCTGGAGCCAATATTTATCCCTCGACCAACATCACTAAAAAACAGATGATCTGGTCATTTATCTCATTGTTGTTTGTGGGATCTTGTTGTGCACAAGTTGGCTGCGGCGTTTCCTACATTACAACAGCGACTACACTTCAAAAGTATTTCATTGGCTGTGAAGCACTTTGGGACGTCCTGAGGTGGTGAAAGGTGATATAAAAATATAATTCTTTCTTTCTGTCATTGTGAACAGTTTGCCTGGTTCAAGTGCATCGATCCCTTTCATAACTTTGAAAACTTCAATCAGGTCGCCTTGAAGTCTCCTCTTTCCCCAACTTCCTTAAACTGTCCTCAGAATTGAGATTCCCAGGCCCAGACTAGCCTTGGCTGCTCTGTGCTGTGTCCTGCACAGTGTCAGTGAGACCTTTCCTGTCTTTGGGTGAGCAAGAATATGGTGACCCTCCTGCTGGGATCTGCAGGTTTACACCCTTCCCTCGGCATGACCAAGTTTCCTGCTCTTATCTCCCCACCTGTTTGGTTTTTCTTTTGCTTGTTGATAATCTGAGAAACTCTACAGACACATTTCCAAGAAGAGGACATTTCAAAGTATTCCCTGGCCCCTCTCTTTAATCTTATTCATTGTTATTTAGGACCTGCTAACAAAATAATAGACCAACTCTTAAAAAAAACATAATACATCTGTAATAATTATCATTTGATCCTTTGCACCAGACAAGTGCCAGGCAATGACCATCTCTAACAAGAGAGAGTCTAACCAGCTCCCCTTGACATTCAACGGCATTACCATCGCCGAATCCCCCACCATCAACATCCAGGGGGTCACCATTCACCAGAAACTTAACTGAACCAGCCATATAAATACTGTGGCTACAAGAGCAGGTCAGAGGCTGGGTATTCTGCGGTGAGTGACTCACCTCCTGACTCCCCAAAGCCTTTCCACCATCTACAAGGCACAAGTCAGGAGTGTGATGGAATACTCTCCACTTGCCTGGATGAGTGCAGCTCCAACAACACTCAAGAAGCTCAACACCATCCAGGACAAAGCAGCCCGCTTGATTGGCACCCCATCCACCACCCTAAACATTCACTCCCTTCACCACCGGCGCACCGTGGCTGCAGTGTGTACCATCCACAGGATGCACTGCAGCAACTCGCCAAGGCTTCTTCGACAGCACCTCCCAAACCCGCGATCTCTACCACCTAGAAGGACAAGGGCAGCAGGCACATGGGAACAACACCACCTGCACGTTCCCCTCCAAGTCACACACCATCCCGACTTGGAAATATATCGCCGTTCCTTCATCGTCACTGGGTCAAAATCCTGGAACTCCCTTCCTAACAGCACTGTGGGAGAACCGTCACCACACGGACTGCAGCGGTTCAAGAAGGCGGCTCACCACCACCTTCTCAAGGGCAATAAATGCCGGCCTCGCCAGTGACGCCCACATCCCGAGAAAGAATTTTGAAAGAAGACAGGAAACCAGCCACTGATGGAGGTTTCAGTAATCCAGCTGTACTGTGCAATATTTCTGTTTAATATTTATATGAACATTGCTAATTTACTTATAAGACACTGCGTGTAGACAAAGCCATTTGTTTTATTAAAGCCTGTCCCACAATAATACATCTCAATCTATAAAGAATTACCCCTATGGTATCTCCTAATTCTATTCCCACAGTTTAATTTAAAGTAATATTCTGGGATAACCTTTTCTATATCCTGAACAATCTTACATCCTGAATAAGGCCACCATTCAGACCCCACCTTTTCACATGAATGTTCCCAGTCTCTCCGATCTTTCCTCATAACTCAGACCCTTGACCCTCCCTCGTGACTCTTGCCTCCAGTACCTGAATGTCTCCCTTGTTTCTTGGTGAGCAGAGCTGGACACAGTGGTCAAGGTGGGTCTGACCAGAGCTGGACACAGTGCTCAAGGTGGGTCTGACCAGAGATGGACACAGAGCTCAAGGTGGGTCTGACCAGAACTGGGTACAGTGGTCAAGGTGGGTCTGACCAGAGCTGGACACAGTGGTCAAGGTGGGTCTGACCAGAGCTGGACACAGTGGTCAAGGTGGGTCTGACCAGAGCTGGACACGGTGGTCAAGGTGGGTCTGACCAGAGCTGGACACGGTGGTCAAGGTGGGTCTGACCAGAGCTGGGCACAGAGCTCAAGGTGGGTCTGACCAGAGATGGACACAGAGCTCAAGGTGGGTCTGACCAGAGCTGGGCACAGTGGTCAAGGTGGGTCTGACCAGAGCTGGGTACAGTGGTCAAGGTGGGTCTGACCAGAGCTGGGTACAGTGGTCAAGGTGGGTCTGGCCAGAGCCCTGTACAGTTTGCCAATGATGTACTCTACTGTTCTGACCATGTAGTTCCACATCCTATTGGTTTTGTTGATTGCTGCTCTACGTTGGTTGGACGCGTTGAGTGTCGAGTTTACTGAGATTCCCGGCTCTCTTTCAGCTTCATCTTTCGATATTTCAACACCAGTCACGGAGGTCATGTGACGTCTATTTCTCCTTCCTGTGTGAAGTATCTCACACTCATCTTCAGTAAATTCCATCGGCCATTATTCTGCCCACTTACATTTCTTGTCCAGCTCACCCACCCTGTAAATTTTGAGCTGCCTCTTCCGATTTCACCGCCACTCCTAGTTTGGTATCATCTACAAATTTGACCACTTTGCATTGTGTTTCTGAATTTGGGTCATTTACATCAATTAAGAACAGTAGTGGGGCCAGCACTGAGCCCTGGGCCCCCCCCTCAGTACACCTCACCCCCCCTCAATACTCCCTCCTCAGTACACCCCCCTCAGTACACCTCGCCCCTCCATCCAATACTCCCTCCTCAGTACACCCCCCTCAGTACACCTCGCCCCCCCTCAATACTCCCTCCTCAGTACACCCCCCTCAGTACACCTCGCCCCCCCTCAATACTCCCTCCTCAGTACACCCCCCTCAGTACACCTCACCCCCCCCCTCAATACACCTCGCCCCCCCCATCCAATACTCCCTCCTCAGTACACCCCCCTCAGTACACCTCGCCCCCCCTCAATACTCCCTCCTCAGTACATCCCCCTCAATACACCTCGCCCCCCCTCAATACACCTCACCCCCCCTCAATACTCCCTCCTCAGTACATCCCCCTCAGTACACCTCGCCCCCCCTCAATACTCCCTCCTCAGTACATCCCCCTCAGTACACCTCGCCTCCCCCTCAGCACTCTCCCCTCAGTAGCCCCCTCAATACTCCCCCCATTATCCCCCTCAGTACTTCCCCCTCCACTCACTGACATCACTCCTCTCATCAATATTTATTGTTTCATCCCTTCAGACAGTTTTTTTTATCCATTCCCAATTAATTTGTAGATTTCACAAGTATTCTGAAAACGGGCAGTCTGATAGAATAAAGGGGGCACTTACCTCAGGACATCATAACCATCAAATATCTCACTCCGGGTATCTGTTATTCTATAAATCCCCCGAACCCCTCGATTAGATTCCAGCCTGTAACTCACTCCCGGGTATCTGTTATTCTATTTATAAACCCCCCTGAACCCCTCGATTAGATTCCAGCCTGTAACTCACTCCCGGGTATCTGTTATTCTATATATAAACCCCCCTGAACCCCTCGATTAGATTCCAGTCTGTAACTCACTCCTGGGTATCTGTTATTCTATATATAAACCCCCCCGAACCCCTCGATTAGATTCCAACCTGTATTTCTGTACAGCGAGGGTTAAAGGGGAGAATGGTTCACATTTCAAGGCAACTTCAAATTATTTTTGTGATAATTACCTTCATGGTCTTTCCTTTTTGTTTCATCTTCCTTCTTATCTATTCTGACTTCTTCTCCATTTGCCCGCCTCTCTTCTTTTTCCCGGCCCTCCCTTCTTTCTGCTTTCCTGCTCTCTTTATGTTTATTTCTCCGTCTTTCCTTTTCTCTGTCTCTGTCTTTATCTTTTTCTTTCTCTCGTTCCTTAAGTTCATTCTTTCTCTCATCTATTTTCTCGTGACATATTTCTGTGCATTGATCTTTCTCCATCTTCCTTTTTGAAGCTTTCATGTAAATTAGCAAAGAGAAGTACAGAGAATTATTAGAGTCATAAAAAGTGTGTGAAATTAGTCAATATTAAAATGGCCATTTTACTAGATTTTTTACAGAAAGATTGAGTCCCTGGTCTTCACTGAGCTCTCCTGGAGACCCCGGGGAGAGGGAGAGGATCCCGGGGGCAGCCAGTGTGGCTCCTTCCGGTCCTTTGGTGGGCCTGTGAGGGGCAGCATCAGCAGACAGCCACATCCTGCATTTATATAGCGCCTTTAACATAGTAAAAGGCCCCAAGGCACTTCACAGGTGCAAAAATTGACACCGAGCCACGTAAGGAAATATTAGGACAGGTCTTGGTCAAAGAGGCAGGTTTAAAGGAGGGTCTTAAAGGAGGAGGGAGAGGCGGAGAGGTTTAGGGAGGGAATTCCAGAGCTTAGGGCCCAGGCAGCTGAAGGCACGGCTGCCAATGGTGGAGTGAATAAAATTGGGGATGCGCAAGAGGCCAGAATTGGAGGAGTGCAGAGATCTTGGAGGGTCGTAGGGCTGGAGGAGGTTACAGAGATAGGGAGGGGCGAGGCCATGGAGGGAGGCTGAGAATATTTAAGATAGAAAAACGCCTTAAGGCACTTCACAGAAGCATAAAACAAAAGGACAGAGGCTGAGCTCAAGACGGAGAGATTAGGTGAGGTTGACTATAAGGAGGGCAAAGGAGGAAAGGGCAGGCGACAGGAGAGAAGCAAACGAGACAGGTCAAGAGAAACAAACGGGAGATGGAAGTAATGGGCTCGGATCCAGAGCAGCAGCCAATTGGTGCACGGGAATGGACGCAGAGAGAGTTCAGGTCACTGATCTGGGCCTTCACTTCACCTGGTGCCGAAACCCAAAGAAGAAATGGGATTTGGCCCAGGAGAAAGTTGGTTTCTGTCCGGGAACCCAGAAAACAGCGGAGTAAAGCTGAGAAGGCAACAGTTCACTCTCTCAGAAACATCTCCCTGGCTCACTGTCCCGGAATGGAGAGGCTGAGAGACAGAGGGGGAAATCCGGGGGTCTCAGCGTAAAAATGAATGGGATACACGGCCATATTTGAAACAGCTTCAATTTTAGTTCATTCGGCAAGAAACAAATCCTGGAAAAGTCCAGCTGGGAAGGCACGGATCTGGCAAGTGAGTCGTAGCCACGAGCTTCCTTCCTCTCAGACACCGTTTTACGAGGTTGCAGATGGATCAGAGAGCTCAAAGATTAAACATTGGTGGAGGGATGCTTTGAATGGGCTTGATTGGTGTTTTCGATGGAGTGTCGGGTACGCGGAGAGAGTTTAAATCCCACACCGTTCCCACTAATTCCCACATACCTTAGGTTGTTGATAATAAGATCCCAGTGTTCTGATTTAGGATTTCTCCACCAATGAGGCAACAGCCCCTTTTCCAAACCTCCTGGTCCTCAAAGTTCAAACACAGATCGAGCAAGAATTACAATCGTGAGCAGGACTCACTTGCCTGGGTTTGGAGCTGCATAGGGGCCCACAGTTTGGTTGGTTGCCCCTTTGCTTCAAGGCATATCCCCCTTTAGTTTCCTTTGAAGAAAACAGCCCGAGCACTGGGAACAGGAGCCTAGTCCTGGGTTCGCCGCTTGTTTGGGAAAGTTCTGTCAGAACGAGATCTATAAATCAGAGCGAAATACCTTCTCCTCGTCTCCTCCCTCTCGAAATACCTGCAGTTTGTTCAGCTTCAAACCCTCAAATGGCCGGGTGACATCACAAGGTGACAAGTTGTTACAATCGATGAGGTCACAAAGACCAGGAAGTGTGTAATTTTGACAGTGTCTCAGAGGCTCAGCACGAGCACAGGTCCATCCCCTCAACAAGCTCATTGCTGCAGTGATGCCCCAAGCAACGCTACAGGGGGTGGGACCTTCACTGGGATGTGGGTACCAGGGGCACCCTCCAGTACCTCACCCAAGTCTCCGTTCATCATGGGTGAATGTAAAGAGTGTCACAGATCCAAACCTCACCCGACAATCAGCCCTCTGACCAGCGGGAGTCACTGGGCAGTGGTCAGGAGCAGGAACCCGGCTCTAACTATTGGTTGCCCGACATGTCCATCCTCACAGTGCTCCGCCCCCACACTCCTGCCATTGGTCACCTGACATGTCCACTATCATGTTGCCCCGCCTTCCCACGGCCAATCGGAAAGCAAGCAGGCTCTTTGTTAGCCGATTGGATGATTCTTGACTGTCAGTCAAACATCTTTTTCCCTATCTCTGATATTTTTATAACCAATAAACAAAAATGTTCAAAGAAAATGGAAAATACACAATTATATTTAAAGCCCCTGTGATATTTCTCCAGTGTTGCTCCCAGCAGTGTCCTGGAAATTAATCTTACATTCCTGGAGACTCCAGGACAATCCTGGAGGGTTGGCAACACTAAGTTTTGGTATTAATAAATAAATCCAATGGGGAATTCAGGAGAAACTTCTTTACCCAGAGAGTGGTTGGAATGTGGAACTCGCTCCCACAAGGAGTGATTGAGGTGAATAGCAACTGGAGTATTGTGTCCAATTCTGGGCTCCGCACTTTGGGAAGGATGTGAAGGCCTTAGAGAGGGTGCAGAAAAGATTTACTAGAATGGTTCCAGGGATGAGGGACTTCAGTTACATGGATAGACTGGAGTAGCTGGGGTTGTTCTCCTTAGAGCAGAGAAGATAAAGAGGAGATTTGATAGAAGTGTTCAAATCATGAAGGGTTTAGATAAAGTAAATAAAGAGAAACTGTTCCCATTGGCAGAAGGTTCGAGAACCAGAGGGCACAGATTTAAGGTGATTGGCAAAAGAACGGAAGGCGACATGAAGAAAAACTTCTTTTACGCAGCGAGTAGTTATGATCTGGAATACTCTGCCTGAAAGGGCGGTGGAGGCAGATTCAATCATGGTTTTCAAAAAGGAATTGAATAAATACTTGAAGGGAAAAAATTTGCAGGGTTACGGGAAAAGAGCGGGGGAATGGGACTAACTGAATTGCTCTTACAAAGAGCCGACACGGACTCGATGGGCCGAATAGCCTCCTTCTGTGATGTAACCATTCTATGATTCTATGAGCATAGATGCATTTAAGGGGAAGCTCAATAAACTCATGAGGGAGAAAGGAATGGAAGGATAGGCGGATAGTTTGAGATGAAGAGGGGAGGGAGGAGGCTCGTGTGGAGCATAAACACCGGCACGGACCTGTTGGGCCGAATGGCCTGTTTCTGTGCTGTAAATTCTGTTTAATTCTATGTAAAGATGGGTGACCTGGTGAAAGGTGAGATGGGTGAGTGGCTGGGAGTAACAGCTGGTGGGGAGCTCAGACTAATGGAGATGCAGGAGGATACGGACTGGGTTACTCACTCCACCATTAAATGTTAAACCTTCCGAACAATAAACGCAAGACGACCCTGTGCATTTTTTTGGCTTTTATTTTATTAAAGGAATGCAGTGCCGATCTCCCTGATTATCTCTGGCTGCCGATAAGCTTTCATGGTTGACATTGCAATTGGATATTGGTGGTGGGGGAGGGGTGCGTTCGGTTCAGCTCATGTCTCCGACTGCTGCCTTGACATGTATGGTGACCTTTCGGGGGTTATAGCAAGGGTTACGCTTAACAAAGATGGCTGGCCCGTCTGGTTTGGCCTGGACTCTCCACGCTGGGCTTCGCTGGGCGTAAGACGCTACTGAACGTCTTGGCCCTCTCCTATTCAATGATTCCCTGGAGCTGTTTCCAGTTGCTGTATCTGTCTTTAAATATAAATGCTCTGGGCTCTCAGCAGGCTGCGTGGGTTCCCAGACAATTCGATCTCTGCTCTCTTCTACTTCCTCCACCTGTTTCCCGATGCTGGTCAAGAATTTCCTGATTTGGAAACCTCGGAACACGGCCTGGATCTTCACCGCTGCCAGTCCCTGTTTGCTGATTGCAATCCTTGCCTGGTAGCCCCTCCAAGCTGCCTGGATGGTGGAGGCAGCTTTAACTTTCTCCTGATGGTGTTTCCTGGTTCGGATCGACCTTCGCGCCCAGTGATTTATCTGAGTGAAGTTGCACGGTTTTCGACTCCCCTTCCTCGGGGCTGTTTGAGGGTCTGGTGTGGTGGGTGATGGTGACCAAGGGGTTACAGCGGCGGGAGAGCTAGGAGCAACGTTCGGCTGGCCCTCTTCGGACATTGCCACTCGTTGAGGAGTCCTAGAACGTGGTTCTATTCCCTGTGGGTCAGCTGGCTCAGAAATCTTGGGGAAATCAGTCTCCACTTTGCCAGCCTTCGGAGAGCCGGGTGGGGTCGGTGATGCCACACATGGCCAATCGGCCAGTGTCGCCCTCCCAGTCCCAGCCCGCGCGTCTCTGCTTGGAATCTTGCCCGGTGCCTTTACATAAACCAGGGGGAAAATCCCTTCACTTTCAAACTCTTTCCTGGTCCGGTAACTTCTGAAAATGGCCTGGATTTTGGTGGCGGCACTGGCCTGTCTCTGGAGGGCCCTGCGGGCACAGTGGCCTTTCCACACGGCCTGGATGGTGCCAGCCGCAGCACTCTCCTCCTTCACTCGCTTCCGTGACTTTCTTGGCGAGCATTTATTCGGACAGTAAGTGGCATCTCTGGGTACTTCCAAGTCGGAAAGATCGAAATCCAGTTCTGAGATCGGAGCGCTGCCAGAAGTGTCAATCTGGTATAACCGACAGGAATCCGAGCCCAGATCCTCTCTGTACCGTATGAGCTTCCTGGTGCCATCGGAGGTGTAAGGGGTCGACTGCAGGAGGTACTGTGACAATTGCTTTGATTTCTCAGGGGTGATGTCTGCATTCCCGTGGGTTTTGTAAGTGTTTCTCAGCCTGGCAGCTGCTGTGACCCAACGGATGGTTTGATGGGCCACCCTCTCCCTGCAATTGTGATGTTGGTGTCTTTGTAATTTCTCCAACTGTAGCTCATCCAAACCCTTCACCTCGGCCCCTCCAGCGGGGCTGATAGACTTGTGCTTGGTCTGGGCAGCACTGTACACACCGTCCAATGCCTTCATGTCTGATATGGTGTCACCAGCTCCTTCTGCAAAACACCCAGGGACAAAAGTGTCAGGCTTGGGGTGACCAGACATGCTGATGGTCGCCAGTGTCCCTGAAGAATGGTTCTCTTCTCCAGAGCCTGGGCACCAAATCAGGCGGCTTTTTGGTTTGTTGGGTTGCGCAGTGTCGCCCTTGGCCGAGAAGCAATGACTGGTGTCTGGGTACAGAGTGAACGAGTGCTCTGGCAGCCGGTTGGATGGTGCTGACCTTTGCCCTGAAGCAGTTTGGTGGGAGCCCAGGTTAGACTGGGGGCTCATGGGCCTGGGACTCTGCACTTTGAAATACCCCGGGGTGAAAGACATGTTGAAGGCGACCATTTCTGATTCTTCATCCATCGGGACCACGTCTGGTGTGGGATTGTGATCCTGGTAAATTCGCTTTCGGTCGAGATACCCTCTGTAGAACGATTGGATGAAGATTGCAGCTCCGATTCGGATGGCGACGTCCCTCCTGGCCACATAACCTCTCCAATACGCCTGGATAATAATGGCGGCAGCAACCTCCCGTTGTAAATTGCGAGTTTGCTTGTGGCCGAGCTGGACTGGAAGCTGGATAGTTTGGTTGATGTCCTTCTGTTGCCGATGGTGCTCCTTCACCCTCGGGCTCCGGCTCCGGTTCCGGCTCTGGGCAGCGCCCACTGCCAGCTGTTGCTGCTCCTGGGGTTTTGTGTGGCACTTTTCCCAACACGTGTACTGGCAGTGGATTTGGAGGGGCCTGCTGACGGGCTTTCGGAGATGCCTCCTCACTCGGTAGCCTCTCCACAATGCCTGTAGCAGAATGGCTGCACCCTGTTCTATGAGGAGCTGTTTCCTGGTGCAGTAACCTCGCCAGAGGGCCTGGATTCTTGAGGCAGAAAAGTTCATCACTTTCAGCAACTCTCGCGCCATGACGGCCTCCTGTGTCTCGCTGCATTTGCGAGGCGATGCTGGGTAGAGGCCTTGGCCAGAGTCTAGTGCTGGAACCTCAGAGATGCTCGTCTGCCTGTGTATGTTTACAGGGAGATGATTGGACTTTGCAGGTTGCATTTGAGGGAAAAAGATCTGATGGTTTACACGGAAATTAAAATCTATAAAAACAAATAAAATGTATATCAGTGAGCGAAGATTTAACCTTGCGAGTTTCTGTTACGGGCACATCCCCCATTCAATACGACACAGCACAGGTTCCATTGTCACTTCATGAGAAACAATCAGCGAGCAGAGGACAGGGTCTGAATGAATTGTTCTGTTCACTCCTGAGGACACTGACTCTCACTGGGCGTCACTCAATGTCCCACCAAATGAGACTGTCTTCATATCTGAGCCCAGGCTGTACACTCAATATCCATCCATGTGTACACAGCACACGCACACAGCACAAGCACACACAGCACACACACACTGCACACGCACAGCACACACACATGCAGCACACACGCCCACAGCACACACACACAGCACATGCAGCACCTGCACAGGCGCACACAACACATGCACACCCAGAACACGCACACGCAGCACACACACGCGCACACACACACACGCGCACACACACACACACGCGCACACACACACACGCGCACACACACACACACACACACACACACACACACACAGTATTCCAACAGCACACAATGTTCCAACTGTACACAAAATTCCTACAGATCACCAAATAATGGGAAGCAGATGGAGGAGCACATCTGCAGGCAAATTTCAGAAAGATGTAAAACGTCAACTATCCTAATATAGAGTGGGGAAAATAACAGTGTAAAGGGCAAAGAGGAGGAGGATTTCCTGAGATGTGTTCAAGGGAACTTTCTTGATCCAGCCCAACGAGGAAGGAAGCAGAGCTGGATCTAGTTCTGGGGAATGAAGTGGGGCAAGTGGAACATGTTTGAGTGGGGGAGCATTTGGGAAACAGTGATCACAATATCATTAGGTTTAGAGTAGTTATGGAAAAGGACAAGGAACAATCAAAGGTGAAGATATTCAGCTAGAGGAGGGCTAATTTCAGTGAGTTGAAAAGGGATCTGGCCCGGGTGGATTGGAAACAAAGGTTGGCAGGAAAATGAGCAATGGGAGGCCTTCAAGGAGGAGATAGTCCGGATACAGAGTAGACACATTCCTATGAGGGGGAAAGGGAGGGCATCCAAAGTCAGAGCTTTGGAGTAGGGAACCAGACTGAATGCAGAAAGTACAGAGGAGAACGGAAAAAGGAAATAAGAGGGGCAAAGAGAGTGTATGAGACGAGACTAGATTAGCGGATAACATAAGAGGGAACACTAAAGTATTTTATAAACATATAAAGAGTAAAAGGGTAGTCAAAGGAAGGGCGGGGCCAATTAGGGACCAAAATAGAGATCTTCTTGTGGAGGCACAGGGCCTGGCTGGAGTATTAAATGAATACTTCACACCAGTCTTCACTAGAGAACAGGGTGCTACCAATGTCACTACAGGAAGAGATATAGAAAATTGGATAGGATAAAAATAGACAAAGAGGAGGTACTTAAAAAGTTGGCAGCGCTCAAAGTAGAAAAGTCACCTGGTTTGGATGGGATGCACCCTAGGGTGCTGAGGGAAGTAAGGGTGGAGATAATGGAGGCTCTGGCCACAATCTTCCAATCCTCCTTAGATATGGGGACGGTGCCGGAGGACTGGAGGATTGCAAATGTTACACCCCTGTTCAAAAAAGGGGAGAGGGATAAACCCAGCAATTACAGGCCAGTCAGCCTAACGTCAGTAACAGTACTCAATACACGATACCCCAATACACGATACCCCAATACACGATACCCCAATACACGATACCCCAATACACGATACCCCAACACACGATACCCCAACACACGATACCCCAACACACGATACCCCAATACACGATACCCCAACACACGATACCCCAACACACGATACCCCAATACACGATACCCCAATACACGATACCCCAACACACGATACCCCAACACACGATACCCCAACACACGATACCCCAACACACGATACCCCAACACACGATACCCCAACACACGATACCCCAACACACGATACCCCAATACACGATACCCCAACACACGATACTCCAACACACGATACCCCAACACACGATACCCCAATACACGATACCCCAACACACGATACCCCAACACACGATACCCCAACACACGATACCCCAACACACGATACCCCAATACACGATACTCCAATACACGATACCCCAATACACGATACCCCAATACACGATACCCCAACACACGATACTCCAACACACGATACCCCAATACACGATACCCCAACACACGATACCCCAACACACGATACCCCAATACACGATACCCCAATACACGATACCCCAATACACGATACTCCAACAGGAGGGGGCCATTCAGTCCCTCGAGCCTTCAATTAGTTCATGACTGATCTGTGCCTCAGCTCCATTCACCTGCCTTTGCTTCTTATCCCTTGACATCCTGACCCAACAAAAATCTATCGATCTCAGTCTTGAAAGCTCCAATTGACCCCCAGCCATTTGGGGGAGAGAATTCCAAATGTCTTCTACCCTTTGTGTGAAAAATTGCTTCCTGATTTCCCTCCTAAATGGCCCGGCTCTAATTTTAAGATTGTGTTCCCCTGTTCTAGATTCCCCCACTCGAGGAAATAGTTTCTCTCTAACTACCCTATGGAATCCTTTTAATGTTTTAAACATCTTGATCTGATCACCCCTCAATCTTCTAAACTCGAGGGAATACAAGCCATGTTTATGCAACTTGGCCTCGGAATTTAACCCTCTAAGTCCCGGTATCATTCTGATGAATGGTCAAGATATCCTTCCTGGGGTGCGGGGCCAGTACTGAATGTGGTTCTTCTCCCTCTACAGTGAAAATGGATAGAAAATATTCATTTAATAAATCTACCATTACCTTGTTATCTGTTACAGTATCACCTGCGTCTGTCTCTAATTGGCTCACATCTCCCATAGCAGCTCTCTTACTCTTAATATATTTATAAAAACTTTTACCAATAGCCTTTATATTATTTCCCAGTTTTTTTTGTATTCCCTTTTAGCAGCTTTTAATATTTTCTGTGTCTCTTTGTTCCTTTCTATATTTCCTCCCGTCCGCTGGATTCCCACTTTTCTTGGTATTTGTGTAAATCGCTCCCTTTAGTTTTATACTGAGTCTTACCGTCTACGCTGACCATTGGTTGCTTGACTTTACAAGTGGAACTTTTGCTCTATAGAGGTATGAACTGGTCGTGTATTGTACTAAATACTTCCTGTGAATATCTCCCACTGTCTCTCTGCAGGTTTACCTGTTAACGGCTCAGCCCAGTTTAACTTGTTCAGTTTACACTCCATTCCTTCCAACTCTGCCTTAACTTTAAATCCCTGGTTTGTGTTTAATCTTTCTCCTTCTTGACCTTAATATCAGACTCTATCATGTGATGCTCACTGTTTGCAAACTGCTTCCTCACTGTCAGATTACAGGATGGAATCATACAGCACAGGAGGCCATTCGACCCATCGTGCCTGTGCCGGCTCTTTGAAAGAGCTATCCAATTAGTCCCACTCCCCTGCTCTCTCCCCACAGCCCTGTAAATTTTACCTTTTCAAGTATTTATCCAATTCCCTTTTGAAAGTTATTATTGAATCTGCTTCCACCGCCCTTTCAGGCAGCGCATTCCAGATAATAACAAACTCACCACATAAAAAAAATTCTCCTCTTCTCCCCTCTGGCCTTTTTGCCAATTATCTTAAATCTGTGTCCTCTGGTCACCGACCCTCCTGCCACTGGAAACAGTTTCTCCTTATTTACTCTATCAAAACCTCAAAATTTTGAACACCTCTATTAAATCTCCCCTTAACCTTCTCTGTTCTAAGGAGAACAATCCCAGCTTCTCCAGTCTCTCCACATAACTGAGGTCCCTCATCCCTGGTACCATTCTGGTAAATCTCCTCTGCACCCTCTCCAAGGCCTTGACATCCTTCCTAAAGTGCGGTGCCCAGAATTAGTTTATTAATTCTGTCTCATTATTCTTTACTGAATCTAATTCGGCCGTTCCCTTGTCGGGCTGGACACTCACCCTCAGCCTCCTGCGATCACCACAATCTGCCGCGACATTCAAAACCTTCAAGAAGTTTAACTGAAAGCCATTCCACGCCTCCACTCAGCAGCAGCACTGATTGGCTGGTTCAGATTGTAAAGTGTGGTGACATCATAAATGGCCCAACTCACATGACATTGAGTGATGTCATAAATAATATTCCCTCAGTGATGTCAGAGGGGCAGTATTTGTGATGTCAGAGACAGTATTAGTGATGTCAGAGGGACAGTATTAGTGATGTCAGAGGGACAGTTTCAGTGATGTCAGAGGGACAGTATCAGTGATGACAGAAAGACAGTATTAGTGATGTCAGAGAGACCATATTAATGATGTCAGCGGGACAATATTAATGATGTCAGAAGGACAGTATTAGTGATGTCAGACAGTATTAGTGATGTCAGAGGGACAGTTTCAGTGATGTCAGAGAGGCAGTATTAGTGATGACAGAAAGACAGTATTAGTGATGTCAGAGACCGTATTAATGATGTTAGTGGGACAATATTAATGTCAGAAGGACAGTATTAGTGATGTCAGAGGGACAGTTTCAGTGATGTCAGAGAGACAGTATCAGTGATGTCAGAGAGACAGTATCAGTGATGTCGAAGGGACAGTATCAGTGAGGTCGAAGGGACAGTATCAGTGAGGTCGAAGGGACAGTATCAGTGAGGTCGAAGGGACAGTATCAGTGAGGTCGAAGGGACAGTATCAGTGAGGTCGAAGGGACAGTATCAGTGAGGTCGAAGGGACAGTATCAGTGAGGTCGAAGGGACAGTATCAGTGAGGTCGAAGGGACAGTATCAGTGAGGTCGAAGGGACCCTATTAGTGAGGTCGAAGGGAGAGTATTAGTGAGGTCGAAGGGAGAGTATTAGTGAGGTCGAAGGGAGAGTATTAGTGAGGTCGAAGGGAGAGTATTAGTGAGGTCGAAGGGAGAGTATTAGTGAGGTCGAAGGGAGAGTATTAGTGAGGTCGAAGGGAGAGTATTAGTGAGGTCGAAGGGAGAGTATTAGTGAGGTCGAAGGGAGAGTATTAGTGAGGTCGAAGGGAGAGTATTAGTGAGGTCGAAGGGAGAGTATTAGTGAGGTCGAAGGGAGAGTATTAGTGAGGTCGAAGGGAGAGTATTAGTGAGGTCGAAGGGAGAGTATTAGTGAGGTCGAAGGGAGAGTATTAGTGAGGTCGAAGGGAGAGTATTAGTGAGGTCGAAGGGAGAGTATTAGTGAGGTCGAAGGGAGAGTATTAGTGAGGTCAGAAAGACAGAACTAGTGATGTCAACATGCTCCTTGTAATATTTGATTTTCAGTCTGGATCTGTACCTTTTACTTCCCGCCATGTTCCCAATCGGACATTTATCCATCTCGGAGTGGAAGGGGTTAATAAACGCAGATTAAACAGAAGCTCCCGGGAGATGGGGGCAAATGTTCTTGGTGTGTTTAACGGGGAGGGGGTGAGACCAGACTAACTTTTTAGAATCAGAATGAACCGGTTACTGTTTGACTGCGTGCGCCTCTCCCGGTACAGAACAGCTGGATCAGGAGCTGATGCGACTGCGGCACACAAACCAGATGTTTCCTTCTCTAACTCAAAAAGAAAGAACTTGCATTTGTTCACCCTGTCATTGCAGAAAAGGTGCAAAGGTGAATTATTCCGATGGTAGAGTTGGAAAACTCCAGTTATTCCGATACAGGAATCAGCAACGCTAACAATCACCACCAGGTGGCAGCCTTAAGCCAGGAATAAATAACCACAACAATTTGCATTTAGACGGAACCTTTAACACAGAAAAAGGCTCTTCACAGAAATGTGAGGAAAAAAATTGATGCCAAGACAAAGATGATATTAGTACAGGTGACCCCTGTGAGAGTCAGTGTCCGTGGAACCCGTACCCCAGTGAGAGTCAGTGCCCGTGGAACCCGTACCCCAGTGAGAGTCAGTGCCCGTGGAACCCGTACCCCAGGGAGAGTCAGTGCCCGTGGAACCCGTACCCCAGTGAGAGTCAGTGTCTGTGGAACCCGTACCCCAGTGAGAGTCAGTGCCCGTGGAACCCGTACCCCAGTGAGAGTCAGTGCCCGTGGAACCCGTACCCCAGTGAGAGTCTGTGTCTGTGGAACCCGTACCCCAGTGAGAGTCAGTGTCTGTGGAACCCGTACCCCAGTGAGAGTCCGTGTGTGTGGGACCCGTACCCCAGTGAGAGTCAGTGTCTGTGGGACCCGTACCTCAGTGAGAGTCAGTGCCCGTGGAACCCGTACCCCAGCGAGAGTCGGTGCCCGTGGAACCCGTACCCCAGTGAGAGTCAGTGCCCGTGGAACCCGTACCCCAGTGAGAGTCAGTGCCCGTGGAACCCGTACCCCAGTGAGAGTCGGTGCCCATGGAACCCGTACCCCAGTGAGAGTCAGTGCCCGTGGAACCCGTACCCCAGCGAGAGTCCGTGTGTGTGGAACCCGTACCCCAGTGAGAGTCAGTGCCCGTGGAACCCGTACCCCAGTGAGAGTCGGTGCCCGTGGAACCCGTACCCCAGTGAGAGTCAGTGCCCGTGGAACCCGTACCCCAGTGAGAGTCAGTGCCCGTGGAACCCGTACCCCAGTGAGAGTCAGTGCCCGTGGAACCCGTACCCCAGTGAGAGTCAGTGCCCGTGGAACCCATACCCCAGCTCCTGTACCCACATGCTACTGTTCCTAATTTTGTTCCTTTCTCCCTTTCTGCACTGAAGCCTCACTCGGGTTGTGGCCCCAGCCTCTCTCTGTTACCTTGTCCAAGTGGCCCTTCTCCCCGCCAATCTGAGAGTGGCAGGACAATTGAGGGTTACTGAGGACAGCCCTGCCCGGTCCAGCCCGGTCCAGTCCTCTCCCACTGACCACACAGAAGAGCTTCAGTGACAGCTCTGCTGCTGCCGTGCGGGAGTTCACTAACTTGGCACAGAACGGGGATGAAATGTGAGGGTCTCTGTCATAAGATGGTGTTGAAGGAGAGTCCGCAAATTGTTTTAAAAGGGAATTAGTCGCTTAAAAAGAATATTAAAGGGTATGATGAGCAAGCAGGAGTGTGGGAATAGACTCCATTGCATGGAGAAAATCAGCAGCAGGGACTTGATGGGCCGAATGGCCTGTTTGGTGCTGCTGAAATCTTCATCCGTGCCTTTGTTACCTCCAGACTCGACTATTCCAATGCTCTCCTGGCCGGCCTCCCATCTTCCACCATCTGTAAACTTCAGCTCATCCAAAACTCTGCTGCCCGTATCCTAACTCGCACCAAGTCCCGTTCACCCATCACCCCCTCGTGCTCGCTGACCTACACTGGCTCCCGCCGGTCTGGCAACGCCTCGATTTAAAAATTCTCATCCTTGTTTTCAAATCCCTCCATGGCCCTCGCCCCTCCCTATCTCTGTAACCTCCTCCAGCCCTACAACCCTCCGAGATCTCTGCGTTCCTCCAATTCTGGCCTCTTGCGCATCCCTGATTTTAATCGTTCCACCATTGGCAGCCGTGCCTTCAGCTGCCTCGGCCCTAAGCTCTGGAATTCCCTCCCTAAACCTCTCCGCCTCTCTCTCCTCCTTTAAGATGCTCCTTAAAACCTACCTCTTTGACCAAGCTTTTGGTCACCTGTCCTAATATCTCCTTATGTGGCTCGGTGTCAAATTTAGTTTGATAATCGCTCCTGTGAAGCGCCTCGGGACATTTCACTACGTTAAAGGCGCTGTATAAATGCAAGTTGTTGTAAAATTCTATGATTCTGGTTCTCTTTCACTCAGCTACTTATTGAGTTTATCATCAGGAAGCTTGAAAGGAGTTTCTGAAACACTCGGAAGACAAGATTCCAGGGAAAGGAAAGGGCTGTTTTTTGACAATAGTCCAGAGGAGCTCAGCCACTGAACCCCACAAATTGCACGGCCCTGCCATAAATACATCGTCAGAGCCGGAGAGAGCCTTTGGTTCAGTGGCAGCCTTCCCCGCCTCTGAGACAGAAGGTGCAGAATTCAAACCCCACTCTAGACAGTCCCAGCAAGTGGAGACATGGGAGCGCGTTGGCATCCAGTGAGAGAGAGACTCGGGAGGTGTAGGCGGTCCCCAACTCACTGTACGGGTTGTGGGAACCCAGAAACCCTGCGGCCGTGTAGATTAACCCCCTACAGGCTGGTATAGATTAACCCCCTACAGGCTGGTATAGATTAAGCCCCTACAGACTGGGATAGATTAACCCCCTACAGGCTGGTATAGATTAAGCCCCTACAGGCTGGTATAGAGATAGTTACAGCCATGTCAGACTGTTAATCAGCCTGAGAATCTCAACCTAGACACTGCTCGAAACCCAACATCAGAAGCTACAGCCCACAATCTGACAGCTTCACATATAAACTTATTTACAGGGTTGCAGTTTCAAACATGATGCCGCTCAGCCTTCAGAGTCACTCCATCCCCAGCACCCAATACCCCACCCAACAGACACGTCCCCCTCCCTGTAGGAATCTCCTTGCACATTCGCCAAATCTAATTCATTCTCTCCCATGCCCATTATGCACTATAACCGGCTGGGAGACCCCCACATCCATCCTCACTCTCTAGCCCACCCCCTCTTCACTCTCGAGCTGGGCTGAGCGACAGCAATCTCCAGGGTTACCATAAATATCCAGTGAGATGTTTCTATTTGGTGCAACTCATCCAGTCACTCATTTCTCCCCAATTGGAGGGGCAATGACTGCCCCATACAGTGGACCAGAGTCTCGCCGAGACCGCAGACCAGAGTCTGCCCCATACAGTGGACCAGAGACTCCCCCATGCAGTGGACCAGAGACTCCCCCATGCAGTGGACCAGAGACTCCCCCATGCAGTGGACCAGAGACTCCCCCATGCAGTGGACCAGAGACTCCCCCATGCAGTGGACCAGAGACTCCCCCATGCAGTGGACCAGAGACTCCCCCATGCAGTGGACCAGAGACTCCCCCATGCAGTGGACCAGAGACTCCCCCATGCAGTGGACCAGAGTCTGCCCCATACAGCGGACCAGAGACTCGCCCAGACCGCACACCAGAGTCTCCCCCGTACAGTGGACCAGAGACTCTCCCACCAGCCCAGGCCGGGTGAAACTAGCCAGCTGTGACAGGCTGGTTGGAATCCTGCCAATTCCTGAGCCTGTTTGTGGTAAGCCCCATTTTTCGCCGTCTGTTTATTGAGTTCCAAGGAGCAGCTCGATGTTTCTGTGTAGACTGACTGATGACAGGGTAACTGGAGGAACAGTTTACACAGTGTGGCGTCACACCCTGGAGTTACCGGTAAGGCTGAGTCAGCCCGTGGGTGGTTACTGTTGGCAAACTTTCACCGTCCTTTCGCAGAATGAGGAATGCAGCAGGGTTAACTGGTGCATGGAGAACAGTGGCTATCACAGTGACCAGGCACCATTCAGACCCATTACCACAAACAGTGGATGGGCAGAATTCAACCAGCACTACAAACCACTCTAATCCTTCGACATAGATCTCCACTCCATCGACCAACTCCCCCTTACGGGTACAAAGGCGATTTATCATAGAATCATTACAGCACGAGAGAAGCCATTTGGCCCATCGAGCCCCTGCCGGCTCTTTGCAAGAGCAATCCAGTTAGACCCATTCCCCCGCTCCCTCCCCGTAGCCCTGCACATTTTTTCCCTTCAAGTATTTATCCAATTCCTTTTTGAAGGCCATGATTGAATCTGCCTCCACCACCCCCTCGGGCAGTGCATTCCAGATCCTAACCACTCGCTGTGTAAAAAAGTTTTTCCTCATGTCACCTTTGGTTCTTTTGCCAATCACCTTAAATCTGTGTCCTCTGGTTCTCGACCCTTCCGCCAATGGGAACAGTTTCTCTTTATTTATTTTATCTAAGCCCTTAATGATTTTGAATACCTCGATCAAATCTCCTCTTAACCTTCTCTGCTCTAAGGAGAACAATCCCAACTTCTCCAGTCTCTCCACGTAACTAAAGTCCCTCATCCCTGAAATCATTCTAGTAAATCTTTTCTGCACCCTCTCTAAGGCCTTCACATCTTTCCTAAAGTGCGGTGCCCAGAACTGGACACAATACTCCCGTTGTGGCCGAGCCAGTGTTTTATAAAGGTTCAACATAACTTCCTTGCTTTTGTACTCTATGCCTCTATTTATAAAGCCCAGGATCCCGTATGCTTTTTTAACCGCTTTCTCAACCTGCCCTGCCACCTTCAAAGATTTGTGCACATATACCCCCAGATCTCTCTGTTCCTGTACCCCTTTTAGAATTGTGCCCTCTAGTTAATATTGCCTCTCCTCGTTCTTCACACTTCTCTGCGTTAAATTTCATCTGCCACGTGTCCGCCCATTCCACCAGCCTGTCTATATCCTCTTGAAGCCTATCACTATCCTCCTCACTGTTTACAACACTTCCAAGTTTTGTGATATCTGCAAATTTTGAAATTGTGCCCTGTACACCCAAGTCCAAGTTGTTAATATATATCAAGAAAAGCAGTGGTCCCAGCACGGACCCATGGGGACCACTGTACACCTCCCTCCAGTCCGAAAAACAACCGTTCACCACTAATGTCCTGGGGCAACAAGGGGGCAAGCCATACTAGATTTAGTTAACAGCTAAACTGTGCGTGAACATCTATCCAAGAGCAATCATAACATGATCGAGTTCAATGTAGTGTTTGAAAGGGAAAAAAGTGAGTCAGCTGCTAAGATTCTAGACTTGGGCAAGGCCGACTTCAATGGGATGAGACAGAGACTGTCCACAGTAAACTGGGCAAATCTGTTTATGGGTAAAACGACTGATGATCAGTGGGAAATGTTTAAAGAAACATTTAATGTGATACAGAATCGGTTTATACCCAAGGGGCAAGAACTCTACTTGCCAAAAAAAACAGCCATGGACAACGAAAGAGGTAAGGGACAGTACAAGACATAAGGAAAGGGCATACAAAAAGGCAAAAAATGGCACAGATCCTGGCGAATGGGAAAGATACAAAGATCAACAAAGGGTCACAAAACAGATAGTAAGAGCTACAAAAAGAGAGTATGAAAAGAAACTTGCAAGGGATATCAAAACCAATACGAAGAACTTTTATGGTTATATTAGGAAAAAGAGGGTGGTCAGGAGCAGTGTTGGCCCCTTAAAAACTGAAAGTGGGAATATTGTCATTGACAATGGGGAAATGGCGGACATGTTGAATAATTACTTTGCGTCAGTATTTACAGTAGGAAAAGAGGATAGCATGCCGGAAATCCCAAGAAAACTAATATTGAATCGGGGACAGGGACTCAATAAAATTAATATAAGTAAAGCAACAGTAATGAAGAAAATAATAGCACTAAAGAGTGACATATCCCCAGGACCAGATGGCTTCCATCCCAGGGTTTTAAAGGAAGTAGGTGAGCACATTGCAAATGCCCTATAATCTTTCAAAGTTCTCTAGATTCAGGAACTGTCCCTCTAGATTGGAAAATTGCACATGTCACTCTGCTTTTTAAGAAAGGAGAGAGAGAGGGAAACCAGGGAATTATAGACCAGTTAGCCTAACATCTGTTGTGGGGAAAATGCTGGAGTCTATAATTAAGGATAGGGTGACTGAACACCTCGAGAATTTTCAGTTAATCAGAGAGAGCCAGCATGGATTTGTGAAAGGTAGGTCGTGATATTAAGGGGAACAGATAGGGTGGATAGAAACTATTTCCGCTGGTTGGGAATTCTAGGAGTAGGGGGCACAGTCTAAAAATTAGAGCCAGACCTTTCAGAAGTGAGATTGGAAAACATTTCTACGCACAAAGGGTGGTAGAAGTTTGGAACTCTCTTCCGCAAATGGCAATTGATACTAGCTCAATTGCTAATTTTAAATCTGAGATAGATAGCTTTTTGGCAACCAAAGGTATTAAGGGATATGGGCCAAAGGCAGGTATATGGAGTTAGATCACAGATCAGCCATGATCTTATCAAATGGCGGAGCAGGCTCAAGGGGCTGAATGGCCTACTCCTGTTCCTATGTACTCTCTGTTTCCTGTTACTTAGCCAATTCTCTATCTAAGCTGCCACTGCCCCTTTTATTCCATGGGCTTCAATTTTGCTGACAAGCCTATTATGCGGTACTTTATCAAACGCCTTTTGGAAGTCCATATACACCACATCAACCGCATTGCCCTCATCAACCCTCTCTGTTGCCTCATCAAAAAACTCAATCAAGTTAGTTAAACACGATTTGCCTTAAACAAATCCGTGCTGGCTTTCCTTAATCCACACTTGTCCAAGTGACTGTTAATTTTGTCCCGGATTATTGTTTCTAAAAGCTTCCCCACCACCGGGATTAAACTGACTGGCTTTTAGTTACCGGGTTTATCCTTACGAACATATGAATTAAGAGCAGGAGTAGGCCATTCAGCCCCTCGAGCCTGTTCTGCCATTTGATAAGATCACGGCTGATCTGATTGTGACCTCAACCCTACTTTACTGTCCACCTACTATAACCTTTGACTCCCTTGTTAATCAGGAATCTATCTAACTCAGCCTTAAAAATATTCAATGACCCTGCCTCCACCGCTCTCTGGGGAAGGGAGTTCCACAGACTCACGACCCTCAGAGAAAAAATTTCTCATCTCCGTCTTAAATGGGAGACCCCTTATTTTTAAACTGTGCCCCTAGTTCTAGTCTCTCCCACAAAAGAAACATCCCCTCAGCACCTTCCCCTTCTAGTCCCCTCAGGATCTTATGTTTCAATAAGATCACCTCTCATTCTTCTAAACTCCAGTGTATACAGGCCCAACTTGTCCAAACTTTCCTCATAAGATAACCCCCTCATCCCAGGAATCAGTCGAGTGAACCTTCTCTGAACCGCCTCCAAAGCAATTATGTCCTTTCTGAAATAAGGAGACCAAAACTGCACACAGTATTCTAGATGTGGTCTCACCAATGCCCTGTACAACTGGAGCAAAACTTTTATATTCCATTCCCCTTGCAATAAATGACAACATTCCATTTGCCTTCCTAATCACTTGCTGTACCTGCATACTAACTTTTTGTGATTCATGTACTACGACACCCAGATCCCTCTGTACCTCAGTTCTACAATCTCTCTCCATTTAAATATACTGCTTTTCTATTCCTCCTGCCAAAGTGGACAATTTCACATTTTCCCACATTATACTCCATCTGCCAAATTTTTGCCCACTCACTTAACCTATCTATATCCCTTTGCAGACTCCTTATGTCCTCTTCACAACTTACTTTCCTACCTACCTTTGTGTCATCAGCAAATTTAGCAACCATACATTCGGTCCCTTCATCCAAGTCATTGATATAGATTGTAAATAGTTGAGGCCCCAGCACTGATCCCTGTGGCACTTCACTCGTTACATCTTGCCAACCTGAAAGTGACCCATTTATGCCTACACTCTGTTTCCTGTTAGCTAACCAATCCTTTATCCATACTGATATGTTACCCCTGACACCATGAGCTCTTATTTTGTGTAATAGCCTTTGATGTGGCACCTTGTCAAAAACACTTCTTTCAACAAGGGTGTAATTCTCCAGTCCTCTGACAATACTCCCGTATCTAAGGATGATTGGAAGATTATGGCCAGCAGCTCTGCAATTTCCACCCTTATGTCCCTCAGCAACTTAGGATGCATCCCATCTGGACCAGGTGACTTATCCACTTTAAATACAGCTAACCTTTCTAGTACCTTCTCTATCAATTTTTAGCCCATCCAGTATCTCAACTACCTCTTTTACTGTGACTCTGGCAGCATCTTTTCCCTTGGTAAAGGCAGATGCAAAATACTCATTTAGTACCTCGGCCATGCCCTCTGCCTCCATGAGTAGATGATCTTTTTGGTCCCTAATCGTCCCCACCCCTCCTTTTACTAGCTGTTTACTAGAATGGTACCAGGGATGAGGGACTTCAGTTATGTGGAGAGACTGGAGAATCTGGGATTGCTCTCCTTAGAGTAGAGAAGGTTAAGGGGAGATTTGATAGAGGTGTTCAAAATCATAACAGGTTTTAATAGAGTAAATAAAGAGAAACAGTTTCCAGTGGCAGAAGGGTCAGTAACCAGAGGACACAGATTTATAATAATTGGAAAAGAACCAGAGGGGAGATGAGGAGAAATGTTTTTATGCAGCGAGTTATGATCTGGAATGCGCTGCCTGAAAGGGCGGTGGAAGCAGATTCAATAATAACTTTCAAAAGGGAATTGGATAAATTTGCATGGCTATGGGGAAAGAGCAGGGGAATGGGACTAATTGGATAGCTCTTTCAAAGAGCCGGCACAGGCACGATGGGCCGAATGGCCTCTTTCTGCACAGTAAGATTCTATGATTCTCTGATTCCCTCACTTCCTATCCTCGCATAGATTGACTGAGATAATGTAGCTTCCCCAACAGCTCAGAGCACTGGGCAGGTTGCTGTTTGCAGCAACAAGCTGTGAACTGTTCTGCTGAGTGGCTGATCTGTTTGCAGAGATGATAACCGGCCTGCTAATCTGGTGTTTAAACAGGGAATACAAATGAATATTAATAGTGCAGATACAGAAGGAAATCAAACTGGTTTCCATTAAATACAGAAAAATGTTAAAACTCCAGCAGGGATATATTTGCATCACTTAACAGGACAGAGGTGTCCCCTTTGACATCTTCAGACTGCATTATTCCAACACTCTCCTGACTGTTCTCCCATCCTCTGCAAACTTCAGTTCTTCCAAAACTCTGCTGCCCGTATCTTAAACCAAACTATCCAGTTCACCCAGTCCCCTAATGCCTTTAAATTTAAAGTTTTCACAGAACCATAGAATGATACAGAAGGGAATTATTCAATCTGCTTCCACCGCCCTTTCAGGCAGTGAATTCCAGATGTTCATGTGTTTAAATCCCTCCATGGCCTCACCCCTCATTCTCTCTGGAACCTCATCCAAGCACTTATAACCCCCCCCAGCTCACCATTCCTCCGACTCCAGCCCCCTCTCCCCCTGCCTTTGGCAGCCGTGCTTTCAGCTGCCCGGGGCCAATGTTCTGGAATTTCCTCCAACTCCCTCTTCTTCAGAGCCCACCTCTGACTGAGTTCCTTGCTGCTCCTCCTCTGGCTCAGAGCCCATCTCTCCACATCTCTGAAGTGCGTTTATCAAATTAATATCCTCCCTCCACCCCCTGTACTTGCCAGCTGAGGGTGGGGAACATCACCAAAGATAAACATTTCCCAGCCAATTAACTTTGCACAATGGCAGGTGCCACATGGCGTGAGGGAGGCATTACCCACATTTAGTAATTGTAATTTAAAAAGCACCAGAGATTGGACTGGGACCCATTATTCTAGTCATAGGATAAGAACATAAGAAACAGGAGCAGGAGTAGGCCAATCGGCCCCTCGAGCCTTTTCCGCCATTCAATAAGATCATGGCTGATCTGATCCTAACCTCAAATCTAAATTCATGTCCAATTTCCTGCCCGCTCCCCGTAACCCCTAATTCCCTTTACTTCTAGGAAACTGTATTTTGTACAGATAGATGAAGGATGGGCTTTTGTCTGATGCCATCCTTCATCTATCTGTACAAAACTCAGGTTGTTCAACATTCAGTCACCCTCCAGTCTGTCCTCTTAACAGGCCAGCCTTTCACATGAACCCAGTGACTGACAGGTTATTCACCAGTTACTGGACAGAGAGCCTACCCTGCTCTCTGATCCAGCAGAAATCACCCTGTGAGAAAGTCGGGGAGAACTCCCCAGCTCTGAAGTTGTGCCACGGGATCAATTACGTGCACCTGAGGGGGCGGATGGGGCCTCGGTTTAACGTCTCATCCAAAGGACGGCACCTCAGACAGTGCAGCGCGCCACATGTCAGCAAGCTGTGATCTGGAATGCACTGCCTGAAAAGCAGATGGAATACAACTTCCAAAAGGGAACTGGATAAATACTTAAGGGGAAAAAGCAGGGACTAAATGGGCTCGATCATGGAGCGCAAGTCTCTGGAGTGGGGCTTGAACAACAACCTTTAAGTTAAGAGGTGAGAGCGCTGCCCACTGACCCGAGTGAAGTTGTCTGATTGCTTCTCCAGACAGCACAGCAATTACAACACATTAGATCAGCTGTGTCCTTTGTAGAAGTTAAATTAGACTAGGTTTGAGAAATGACGACAGCTAAACTTCATTACAAATATACCCATCTCATAAAAACAATCCACAGCCAGTCAGGAACAAAAACCATCACCTGCTCCCATCAGAATAGACCAAATACTTTGAAAAACCAACTAATCTGCCCGTCTCTCCCCCGAGTCTCTCCCCCTGAAGCAGAGTGTCCACCTTGGGCTCACACTGCCGCCCTTCACTGGTCTGCAATAAATGCAAAACAAAAATTATATTAGACATAAAATATTTTTATTCAAATATCACATCATTGTGGCAATACATATCGGAATGTAGAGCAACCTGGGGTCCTGTCAGACTGTTCCCATCACTGTATATAAATAGAGCCTCTCGAATGGTAAAAACACACGATTCAAATCACTAACAGACGCTTATTTACACATTTTATTTAAAAAGTTTGCACCAGAATTCAAACCCCAACCGCCATCAGCTCGAGGCTGGAGCGGGTTTAAGGCCTCGTCTCAGGCCAGGCGGCACTTTCCACAAACAGCGCCGGGACCAGCGCTGCTCCTGGGCCCAGGGCCAGCCCGGCAAACCCCCGGGCCCGCGGCCAACCACCGGGCCCCGCCAAACCCCCGGCCCCGCGGCCAACCACCGGGCCCCCCGGGCAAACCCCCGGCCCCGCGGCCAACCACCGGGCCCCGCCAAACCCCCGGCCCCGCGGCCAACCACCGGGCCCCCCGGCCCCGCCAACCCCCCGGCCCGTTTTGGTCAATTGACAATCAGAGAAAAGAGTCACTTGTGATCCGCGCTCCGGGACCCCGCGGGGGCTCAACCTTCACAGCCCGGCCCCGGAGTGCCCGGCCTCGGTGAGCGGTCCCACAGCCCGGCCCCGGAGCGCGGACAGGCCCGTGTGCCGGGGGCTCTAGTAGGCCTGGACCGGGGGGGCGAGCAGCAGCTGGCAGCCGCTGTTGACGTGGCTCAGCACCTTCTGCTTGAGCTGCGCCACCTGCTCCCGCAGCCGGCTGGCGGTGGACGCGAGCTCCGAGTTCTGGCACTTGAGGTTCTTCACCTTGTCCTCCAGCCGGGAGATGCGCTCCAGCTTCCTCTTGCGGCACTTGGAGGCGGCGATGCGGTTCCGCAGCCGCTTCCTCTCCGCCTTGATGCGCTCCTGAGTGTCCATGTCGATGGGCGAGAGCGGCGGGCTATCCCCGAGGCCCAGGACGTCGGGCACGGTCTGCGGCTCGTCCTTCGGGGCCTGGAGCCGGGAGTGCGGGCACAGGGGGTGGCCGAGCGGCGGGAAGGAGGCCGGGGCCGGGTCCGGGCTGTAGCTGACGGCCGTGCCGGGGGCCGAGGCCCCGCCGCCGGTGAAGGTGCTGAGGTTGGTGTAGATGGGCGGCTCCGGGTGCTGGAGGCCCGGGCCGGCGGCGGCGGTGGTGGTCGTAGTCCCGCCGCCGGCCACCGCCACCTGCGGCCCGGGCAGCCCGTTGAGCTGGTTCTGTTTGTGCAGGTCCTCCAGGGCCTTGACGAAACCCTCGGCGAACGAGTTCTGCTCGTCCGTCACCCCCCGGGGGAAGAGGTTCTGGGCCGGGCCGGGGCTGGTGGTCACCAGGCCGCTCGACTGGATGATGAGCCGCTCGAGGTCGGGGGAGGCGAGCTTGAGGAAGCCGAGGTCGGGCGAGTTGAGTGCGGCCTCGGGCTCCCGGTGAGTCTTGAGGCCGCTGCCGGAGACGGGCAGGCTCAGGCTCTTCTTCATGCTGCGGGCGGCGCTCAGGGTGTCGTCATGGTAGAAGGGCGTTTCCATCCCGGGCCGCGGTTACCCGGCGGGGAAGGTTGACCCCCAGGCCTCGGGCTCAGCGTCCGTCCCTCTCCGGCCTCTCGGTCCGCCGCTGCCGCGCTCTCTGCCGCTCGCCGCTCGCCGCCCGCCGCTTTATAAACCCTCGCCCTGGCCCATGATGTCACCTTCGCGCCCTCGGATTGGCCGCCAGTGACGTCTTCCACACCGGCAATTTTGCATGCGGCGCGGCGATTGGCCGCCCGTTGTCACGGTGACGGATTGTATACACCAAATACCGCGGTGCGTTGTGGGGTGATGTAATGGTTTCGGGGCGGGGCGACCAGAGGCACGTGGTTCCAGGATTTAAGGTGGAACGGGAGGGGGAGGGGGGAGAATGGGGGGATAGTGGGGGAGGGGGAGAGAGGGGTGGGGGAGGGGGAGAGAGGGGTGGGGGAGGGGGAGAGAGGGTGGGGGGGGGGAGAGGGGAGAGGGAGAGGGGGGGAGAGGGAGAGGGAGAGGGAGAGGGGGGGAGAGTAACTAGGAAAGAGGGTATCCCGAGGGGGAAGAAAGGAGTTGAACCCAGACTTGCACTTTCCAAGAAAGAACGTGCATTTCTCCAGCTCCATCCACATCCTCTGGACGTCTCAAAGTGCAAAAGTAGTTTTGAGATGCAGTCACTGTTGATATGTTGGCCATTGTGGCAGCCAATTTATACACAGCAAGATCCCACAAACAGCAATGAGCTAAATGACCAGATAATCTTACTTGGTGGTGTTAGCTGAGGGAGCAATGTTGGCCAGGACACCAGGACAACTCCCCTGATCTTCCTTAAATAGTGTCAAGGGATCTTTAACATCCACCTGAGGGGGCAGACAAGGCCTCGGTTTAACGTCTCATCCAAAAGATGGAATCTCCGACAGCACTGACCCTCTGACAGTGCGGCACTCCCTCAGTACTGACCCTCCGATGATGTGGCACTCCCTCAGTACTGACCCTCCGATGATGCGGCACTCCCTCAGTGCTGACCCTCCGATGATGCGGCACTCCCTCAGTACTGACCCTCCGATGATGCGGCACTCCCTCAGTACTGACCCTCCGATGATGCGGCACTCCCTCAGTACTGACCCTCCGATGATGTGGCACTCCCTCAGTACTGACCCTCCGATGATGTGGCACTCCCTCAGTGCTGACCCTCCGATGATGTGGCACTCCCTCAGTACTGACCCTCCGATGATGTGGCACTCCCTCAGTACTGACCCTCCGATGATGTGGCACTCCCTCAGTACTGACCCTCCGATGATGCGGCACTCCCTCAGTACTGACCCTCCGATGATGTGGCACTCCCTCAGTACTGACCCTCCGATGATGTGGCACTCCCTCAGTGCTGACCCTCCGATGATGTGGCACTCCCTCAGTACTGACCCTCCGATGATGTGGCACTCCCTCAGTACTGACCCTCCGATGATGTGGCACTCCCTCAGTACTGTTCTGGAGTCTCACTCTGGATTATGGTCTCAGGTCCCTGGAGTGGAGCTCGTACCCACAACCTTCCGACTCAGAGATGAAATTGCTATCACTCAGCGTATATAAATATATATAAATATATATAAATAACATATTAAATATACACACATATCTTCTCTACATAAACAGAAATTCAGAGGACTGAGATTTATAACAAGCAACAGACTAATTTGAACAGGTCAGGCTGTGTTTGTTTTGCGGACTGACACATGATACAGTTTTAAAACCACAAGGGGCTGACCCGCAGCCTGAACTGGAGACACTTGATTGATCTGTAAAAGACTGTTGTCATGGATTCGCTTCCCTCACAGCACGAGAGATGTGCTGGAAACACACAGCTGGAAACATACAGCTGGCTGCTCGACCGCAGGTGAGTGAGTTGGGTAGAGGCCCTTCGTCACAACTGGAAACAGAAAGGCTGGAGACCTCCTGCCCTAACACACCATCTCATTCCTCCTTTTGCCAAACAGCCTTAAGGAATTCTTGTTTCTATGAAAAGCTGTTTAGAAAATTTTCCTTCTCCCAGAGTTTTCTGCTGCTCTCCTGACTCTCGCTGCAGGGCAGGTCCCTCCGGTACTTTGAGTCCAGGCAGTGAATTTCAACTGGATATTCGACCATGGGAGAATCACAAGCAAGCCTATCCCTTATCCCCAACCAGCACCTACACATGCGTACCTTCCAGGAGGGGGTCGACTGGCATTGATTAATAGTAAAAGAGTTAGGAGCGGTGATCGAGAGCAGGGACAAGTTATAAGTTTGAAGGAGGATTTAATGTAGGGGAGGATGTAAGTTTTGGATGAAGTAAAGTTTTTGGAGGGTGGAGCTCGGGAGGAGGGTGTTGGAAGAGTTGGGTCTGGAGGAGGGTGTTGGAGGAGGGTCTGGAGGAGGGTGTTGGAGGAGGGTGTTGGAGGAGGGTGTTGGAGGAGGGTCTGGAGGAGGGTGTTGGAGGAGGGTGTTGGAGGAGGGTGTTGGAGGAGGGTGTTGGAGGAGGGTCTGGAGGAGGGTGTTGGAGGAGAGTGTTGGAGGAGGGTGTTGGAGGAGGGTGTTGGAGGAGGGTGTTGGAGGAGGGTGTTGGAGGAGGGTGTTGGAGGAGGGTGTTGGAGGAGGGTGTTGGAGGAGGGTGTTGGAGGAGGGTCTGGAGGAGGGTGTTGGAGGAGGGTCTGGAGGAGGGTGTTGGAGGAGGGTGTTGGAGGAGGGTGTTGGAGGAGGGTGTTGGAGGAGGGTCTGGAGGAGGGTGTTGGAGGAGAGTGTTGGAGGAGGGTCTGGAGGAGGGTGTTGGTTGCAGTGGGAGGGAGGAGTGGGTCTACTGGCGTTACAGAGGTGGAAGTTTTTGGGAGCCGGACAGGAGAGTTTTGTGTCCAAGTAGAGGAAATTCTGGTTAATCCACAATCTGCTATCAGTCTGACCTCAGAGGGTGGTGGTGGAGTCAGGGGCGATGGTGGGGTCAGGGGCGATGGTGGGGTCAGGGGCGATGGTGGGGTCAGGGGCGATGGTGGGGTCAGGGGCGGTGGTGGGGTCAGGGGCGATGGTGGGGTCAGGGGCGGTGGTGGGGTCAGGGGCGGTGGTGGGGTCAGGGGCGGTGGTGGGGTCAGGGGCGATGGTGGGGTCAGGGGCGGTGGTGGGGTCAGGGGCGATGGTGGGGTCAGGGGTGGTGGTGGGGAGAAGGCGAGGGGTTGTCAGTATACACGTGACTCGTTATTGAGGGGCAACAAGTAGATGAGGTGAAAGGGAGGATGGAAGCTGGGGATAATCAGAGGTGATCGAGGCGGGGGGCAGGGGGAGGAGCCATTATTTCAGGTCAGTCTGGCCTCCTGCAGGGGCAGGGCCTGTGAATGGACATCACTGAGGTGAGGCAGTGGAGGGTGGGTGGTGGCAAGAGGTCCTGGAGGGATGGACATGCAGTGAGGGAGAAGGTCTTGGTGACTTTGTGCTCTGGGCAGAATAAGACCGGGGGCTGAGGCGAATCTAATAGGGATTAGTGAGGGGGGGAGTGCAGAACTGAGAGGAAAGAGAGGTTAGAGATGGAGTGATCGTTGGGAGAGGGAACAAGAAAGGGCTCGATACTCACACCTCACCTCACTCCATCCCACCCCACCCTCACCTCATTCCACCCTCACCTCACTCCATCCCACCCTCACCTCACTCCACCCCACTCCACCCTCACCCCACCCTCACCCCACCCTCACCTCACTCCATCCCACCCTCACCCTACCCCACCCTCACCTCACTCCACCCTCATCCCACCCTCACCCCACTCCATCCTACCCTCACCTCACCCTACCCCACCTCACCCTCACCTCACTCCATCCCACCTCATCCCACCTCACTCCACCCCACCCCACTCCATCCCACCCTCACCTCACCCACCCTCGCCTCACTCCATCCCACCCTCACCTCACCCACCCTCGCCTCACTCCATCCCACCCTCACCTCATTCCACCCCTCCCCACCTCACCGTACCATCACCTCACCCCCACCTCCCTGCCTGCCCTGGTGGTATTTTAAGGAGCCCCTCAGTGTCTGGTCCCACGAATGACCTCCCTGGGCTGCGCCTCTGACCAACGAGCAGTTTAACAGACGACATGGGGCCTCCTTAAAGAGAGAGGTAGAATTCACATCAGCACAGTCACATCAGTGTTATTTATAGACTGGGGAGAAATCACAGACAAGAGGCATAATCACTGAACTCCCTGCATCACTCGAGATAAACAGTGCATTTAAACTGCTTTTAATCCAATCTAAGCTATAAACTTTTTGTTAAACCTTTTAAGGGGAGCAGTGCCAACTGAATGATCTTTAGACAGTTAAAGCGGCCTGTGTCTTCCCTCAGTGTGTGTTACAACCAGTTAGGAATGGGGTGATTTTTACAAACTATAGCATCACAGAGGGCGATCCTGCTAAAAACCCCTCCCTCCAGGAGGAAAGCAGAATGATGCGAAGCATTCTCTGCTACAGGGTCAGCCCCACGCCTGTGGACTTCCTCCTCCGCAAACAAACAGAAAAAAAGTTTCACTTTAAGTTAAAGCTTGTGCAGTGAGTCACCGCCGAGCATAGCAGAGCCCGGCTCAGTTACAGAGAGCAGGACAGGCCGGGTGAAGGGGGACTCGTTCCACACTCAGTACAAACATCACAGAGACACCACCTGAGATCAACCCTTCACCCTCCCCTTGGTCTCCTGCTCTCTGCCTTTTCTTCCAACTGACTGGGATCAGCAGAGTCCATCTCTCATTGCGAGCTCAGCTCTTTACTTCCATTCTACATTGGCAAAGACCCAAAGCACAACACTGCCCCGAATTCAGCACTAACTCGGCAATCTGACTGATAACACCGCAGGCTGGAGTGGGAAAGGGGCAAAGGCCACACTGGTACTGCAGGAAGCACTTCTGAGACTGGGGCAGTGTAGAGGGAGCTTTACTCTGTGTCTAACCCTGTACCTGCCCTGAGAGTGTTTGATGGGATAGTGTAGAGGGAGCTTTACTCTGTGTCTAACCCTGTACCTGCCCTGAGAGTGTTTGATGGGACAGTGTAGAGGGAGCTTTACTCTGTATCTAACCCTGTACCTGCCCTGGGAGTGTTTGATGGGATAGTGTAGAGGGAGCTTTACTCTGTGTCTAACCCTGTACCTGCCCTGAGAGTGTTTGATGGGACAGTGTAGAGGGAGCTTTACTCTGTATCTAACCCTGTACCTGACCCTGGGAGTGTTTGATGGGACAGTGCAGAGGGAGGTTTTCCTGGGGGGAGCAGCAGTTGGAGAATGTTGGGGTTGTGGGCTGTGGGGCTGTGCTCCCCTCGAGTCTGGCTCCCAGTGGGCCGGAGCCCCCCTGCTGGATATTCCCAGAGCCCTGGGTGGGGCCACAATACACGACAAGGAGAGAATTCAGTGAGATTTTTTGGTACAGATCTGCCCAAATACCTTGACATAAACACAGCCTTTTATGGTTATCAGTTCCGTAGCGTGTGCTATAAACTCATGAATAAAACGCTGATAACTTTACAGCTGATAGATAACACTTCACCCTTTGAACATCTGGTAACTGCTCCAGGCAACAACACTGAGCAGAGAGTCTGCCTGGAATCCATTCACTGACTGGGAGGCACCGTACTGGGAGATTCTGGGAATACTGGGCAGTCACAGGTGTGCTGGGCTATACTGGGTGTGCTGGGCTGTGCTGGGTGTGCTGGGCTGTACTGGCTGTGCTGGGTGTGCTGGGCTATACTGGGTGTGCTGGGCTGTACTGGGTGTGCTGGGCTGTACTGGGTGTGCTGGGCTATACTGGGTGTGCTGGGCTGTGCTGGGTGTGCTGGGCTGTACTGGGTGTGCTGGGCTGTACTGGGTGTGCTGGGTGTGCTGGGCTGTACTGGGTGTGCTGGGCTTTACTGGGTGTGCTGGGCTTTACTGGGTGTGCTGGGCTGTACTGGGAGTGCTGGGCTGTGCTGGGTGTGCTGGGCTATACTGGGTGTGCTGGGCTGTACTGGGTGTGCTGGGCTGTACTGGGTCTGGTGGTTGGTAGCAGGGATTCTGGCTGATACAACTTGCGGACTGTACCTTTGTTCTTTTCATGAGACCATGACATGGACTGGGGTTTGGGGATTGGGGTTTGGGGTTTGGGGATTGGGGTTTGGGGGTTGGGGTTTGGGGATTGGGGATTGGGGATTGGGGTTTGGGGTTTGGGGATTGGGGTTTGGGGGTTGGTGATTGGGGTTTGGGGATTGGGATTTGGGGATTGGGGATTGGGGTTTGGGTGAGGAAAGAGGATTTCCTTTTTCTCTTTTTGACAATTTTTTCCCATCTCTCCTAAATCACTGCTTCTCACTGGAGACGGAGGTCTGCCCCCCGGTACCTCCCCTGAGGGGCCAGTCTCCGTGTGTCAGCCCAGACAGCGAGGGCTGGCAAACTATTCAAAGATGGAGGACAGTACAGCTCAGTCTGAACACACCCGATGTCCACACACAAACACACACACACACATACACACACACACAAACCCACACACATACACACACAAACCCACACACATACACACACACACACACAAACACACACACACATACACAAACCCACACATACACAAACCCACACACATACACAAACACACAAACATACACATATACACACACACATACACACACACACAACCACATACATACACACAAACACACGCACACACATACATACACACACACCCATACATACATGTACAAACATAAAAACATACACACAGACACAGAGACACAGTATAGATACTCTGTCACACACACACAGACAGGCTCCCTCCCCTGAGCACTGAGCCCATTTAAGGTGAGCTCTGTTCCCTCCACACTGAGATGGTTCCTTGGGTCTACACCTCAGACACATGGAAATGATCTTTTCAATTAAAACAAACTAAGGCGATTGTGCTGAGATTTGGAGTAAATTAGAGAGATTCACTCTTTACACAGAGTGAGTGCAGAGTTTGGAGTTGTATCTCTCACCTCGGTACAGGTAAAAGCTCTGCTTCTACGCAAAAGGATTCTGTTTCCTGCCAACTCTCTAAAGGTCACACTTTATTCTTCAACTTTTCTGCACAGACACATGGGGCGTCTGGAGGAACCAGTGCGAAGCTCCTCCCTGGCCGTCAAAAGCCTCTTCTAACTGAGCCTCGAAATGCGGGGGAGGGAAGGCGTCTGAGGAGGCAGACACACGTCAGACAGTGACGTCTCCCATTAGTTCTGCCAGTGGGCTGGGAGAGGGGGTGTTGATAGAATCTCACCCACAGGGGAAAGCCGAGGAGGGGCTGAATTGCAAAGTTTCCCAGGAGGGCAGACCAGGGATTTGATATTTATCTCTCTGTTTAAACACTGATCCCCTCGGCTTACAGCAAAGGACACGGACGGTCAGGGTGCGAGATGGTCGGTGTATCTCGAGTCCCTAGTTGGCCTATGGTATTGCACAGTTCTAAATCTGTTCTTTTATCAGCACAGGCCTATATTTAGGTTGGAAGGAATGCAGGCCAAGGAATCGCACTCGCTATATTTAGCCGTGAGATTGTACAAGGAGCTCACTTTGTAAAGATTTTAAATGTTCTTTTGATAAGGAGATGAAGCAAAATTAAAAAATCAGAATTAAGTCTGTCAACATTCAAACTGTCACAATGACCGTCTCCCCCGCTGACCGTCTCCCCCGCTGACCGTCTCCCCGCTGACCGTCTCCCCCGCTGACCGTCTCCCCGCTGACCGTCTCCCCCGCTGACCGTCTCCCCGCTGACCGTCTCCCCCGCTGACCGTCTCCCCGCTGACTGTCTTCCCGCTGACCGTCTCCCCCGCTGACCGTCTCCCCCGCTGACCGTCTCCCCGCTGACCGTCTCCCCCGCTGACCGTCTCCCCCGCTGACCGTCTCCCCGCTGACCGTCTCCCCCGCTGACCGTCTCCCCGCCGATTTCACTGCCTCTCCTAGTTTTGTATCATCTTCAGATTTGACCAATTTGCATTGAGATACTGAATCCTGGTCATTAATTAAATTAGGAACAGTTGTGGTTCCATCACCGAACCCTGGGTCCCTCCTCAGAACCCCCCCCCCCCGCACTCAGTAACTCCCCCCCCACTCATTAACCCCCACTCGGTACGTCCCAATCAGTAACCCCCCCACCCTCCACTCATTACCCCATACTCAGTAGCCCCCCACTCAGTACCTCCCACTTGGTAACCCCATTCAGTATGCCCCACTCTGTAACCCCCCACTCAGGAACCCTCCCACTCAGTACAGCCCCTCAGTAACCCCCTCACTCATTACCCCTCACTCATTACCCCCCCACTCATGATCCCCCACTCAGTAACCTCCCCCCGACACTGACACAACTCCTCTAACCAGCACTTGCTTTCTACCCTATATTCAGTTTCCATTCCCAGGGTTCACCCTGAATCCCCACAGCTTTGAGTTTAATTAACAGCCTTTTGAATGAAACTTTATCAAAAATCCTCCGGAAGTCGCAGTTCTCCAGTCGCGGGGTATCCCATGGGGGCAGGAACCCTGGGGATCTTTGTCCTTTGCCTCAGTGAGAATCAGCACCTTCAACTGGGGGAAAATAATCAAAATAGCAAGAAAGGGGCTGAATCGGAGCGAGACAGCAGGAGAGGAAGAACCCGTGGGGTTTGTATTTTTTATAGGACTGACCCCGCCCTTAAATCGTTGGTTTTTACACGCTGGTCCCTGATGGTGTAACTCCGCAGCCTCCAGTGTTTCTATATTTACAGAGTGACTCTCTGCTTCACAGACTCTGTGTGTCCTGGAAACTATCTGTGGATTCCTCAGTGTGAGTATCACTTGGGGCCTGTGTGGCAGACTGTCTGCCTGAGCTGGTACCAATGCCCCCACTCCCACTGCAGCTCCTAATCCAGTCCCCGTACCTCTTCGGATTTTTCTTTTCCGAGTGTTTAATCCTCTCTTCGATGCCACGTTTTGCTTGGATCCCCTCCTGATAATGGATTCCATATTCTGCCTGGGGGTAAAACTCCCTCTCCCCTCCCTCTTTCTCCCTCCATTACCTGAGCCTGTGTGCTCTTGTTACAGATTCACTGCCCGGTCAATACAATCTGTCACTATTTACCCTCACGAATCCTTTCCTAATGTTGGACACTTCTGGCCTAATCCTGCTCTGCTCTACTCGGTAAAACTCCCAGTTTTTCCATTTCTTAGTCCAGTGATCTCCTCTGTTCCCTGTGTGATGGTTGAGGCTCCAGGAGGAGAGTACAGTATTGAGAACTCAGAGAGAGCTGGGGGTCGGAGGCCTGAGCCTGTTGCTGAGCTGGGAATTTTCACGGCCGGGGTCTGACGTGTGAGGTGGGCTGTGGGGGTGTTGCTGTGAACTGGTTTGTTGAAAGTGGGTGTAATGAGTGACTCAGTGTCTCACACTCTATCTGGGTTGTAAACACTGTCTTGTTGTCACCATCTCGTCACATAACACACCACAGCCTGGAGTAATTGTCAATCCTCTTCCCCCTCCAATTGCATAAAGTTGTTAATCCTTGTTCTGTGCCTCTCTCCCCTTCCCCCCATATCACTCAGTGACCTGAGTGCACGGGGACACTGACTGTTCCTGGACCTGTGGGAATGGCCTGACTCAGGAGCACAGAGGCTCACTCACTTACGTACTTGTTCAATATCCCGTGTGAGATCACACAGGTACTGTGCGGAGAACAGCTGGGGAACAGAGCATCAGAGTACTAGCCCAGGGCATCAGAGTACTAGCCCAGGGCACCAGAGTACTAGCCCAGGGCACCAGAGTACTAGCCCAGGGCACCAGAGTACTAGCCCAGGGCACCAGAGTACTAGCCCAGGGCACCAGAGTACTAGCCCAGGGCACCAGAGTACTAGCCCAGGGCACCAGAGTACTAATTCAGGGCACCAGAGTACTAGCCCAGGGCACCAGAGTACTAATCCAGGGCACCAGAGTACTAATCCAGGGCACCAGAGTACTAGCCTAGATGCTCCATAAAACCCACTTCTGACCAAGCCCTTCCTAATATCTCTTTCTTTAATTGTTCTCGGATTAAGCCCCTCTGAAATGCCTTGGGATGTGTTTCTACATAAAGGCGCAGGGTAAAGGCCATCAGAAGTTGTTTTTTGTGGCAGTGTGGTGAATGCACAGGGAAGATATCAAATTCTCAGCCGAGTTAAGGTCACCGGAGAGAGGACCCCTCAAATACAGGGACTCTGCACCCCTCGAATCATGTCGCTTGTTTTTCTGTTTCTGTGTTGTGTAACAATTTTTTTTTCACGTTTTCTTGTGACCTCCAATCATAACCCTGAAGTCGGAAGGTTTCACAACTGTAGAGACCGGAAAGCAGACGTGGTTATGGGAAGGCTGGTCTTGTTTATCACTGCAATCCAATCCTAGGCACCATGGCGTAGTTTCAAGAAGGGCTGACATTTTCTTTGTTTCCATCCTAACCCACTCAGGGAAACCGAATGTTTGGTTAACTCTCAGACACCTTTCCACCCTCAAACCGGAGGTGGAGGGACAATTATTCACACACAGCCCAGCAGTGATGGGAACGTTCTTCTATTGTTTCTCTTTAACCCATTGATTACTGAAATTGCTTTGAAAGTAAGTACCGATGGTACCCCCCACAGATGGCATTGTTCTTGGGGTACGGGTTCCATGGGCACTGACTCTCACTGGGGTACGGGTTCCACGGGCACTGACTCTCACTGGGGTACGGGTTCCACGGGCACTGACTCTCACTGGGGTACGGGTTCCACGGGCACTGACTCTCACTGGGGTACGGGTTCCACGGGCACTGACTCTCACTGGGGTACGGGTTCCACGGGCACTGACTCTCACTGGGGTACGGGTTCCACGGGCACTGACTCTCACTGGGGCACGGGTTCTACGGGCACTGACTCTCACCGGGGTACGGGTTCCAGAGGTGCTGACTCAGTTGGGGCGAAACGAGTGGGGGATACTAAAGAGGCCAGAATTGGACGAGCGCAGATATCTCAAAGGGTTGTGGGCTGGAGGAGGTGCAGAGATAGGGAGGGGCGAGGCCGTAGAGGGATTTGAAAACAGGGATAACCTCCACCAATTAGTTGCTTAATTGTTCATGACTGGATGTGGCAGGACTGCAGAGCTTTGATCTGATCCGTTGGTTGTGGAATCGCTTAGCTCTGTCTATAGCATGTTGCTTCTGCTGTTTAGCATGCATGTAGTCCCGTGTTGTAGCCTCACCAGGTGGGTACCACATTCTCAGGTAGACCTGGTGCTGCTCCTGGCCTGCTCTTCCACACTCCTCATTGAACCAGGGTTAATCCCCTGGCTTGTTGGTAATGGTAGAGTGAGGAATATGCCGGGCCATGAGGTTACAGATTGTGCTGGAATACAATTCTGCTGCTGCTGATGGCCCACAGCGCCTCATGGATGCCCAGTTTTGAGCTGCTAGATCTGTTCTGAATCTATCCCATTTAGCACGGTGGTAGTGCCACACAACACGTTGGATGGTGTCCTCAGTGTGAAGTTGGGACTTTGCCTCCACAAGGACTGTGCGGTGGTCACTCCTACCAATACTGTCATGGACAGATGCATCTGCGACAGGTAGATTGGTGAAGATGAGGTCAAGTAGATTTTTCCCTCGTGTTGGTTCGCTCACCACCTGCTGCAGGCCCATTCTGGCAGCTGTGTCCTTCAGGACTCGGCCAGCTCGGTCAGTAGTGGTGCTACCGAGCCACTCTTGGTGATGGACATTGAAGTCCCCCACCCAGAGTACATTCTGTGGCCTTGCTACCCTCAGTGCTTCCTCCAAGTGGTGCTCAACATGGAGGAGGGCTGATTCATCAGCTGAGGGAGGACGGTAGGTGGTAATCAGCAGGAGGTTTCCTGCCATGTTTGAACTGATGCCATGAGATTTCATGGGGTCTGGGATCAATGTTGAGGACTCCCAGGGCCACTCCCTCCTGACTGTATATCACTGTACCGCCACCTCTGGTGGGTCTGTCCTGCCGGTGGGACAGGACATCCCCAGGGATGGTGATGGAAAAGTCTGGGACGTTGGCTGAAAGGTATGATTCTGTGAGTATGGCTATGTCAGGCTGTTGCTTGACTAGACTGTGGGACAGCTCTCCCAATTTTGGCCCCAGGCCTCAGATGTTAGTGAGGAGGACTTTGTAGGGTTAACAGGGCTGGCTGTACCTTCATGTTCAAACTCGCTGCCTGGGTCACAGCCAAGAGGTCTGTCTGATTTTATTACTTTTTATGTAGAGAATGATACAAAGGAGTAGTTTGCTGGCCCATTTCAGAGGGCAATTAACGGTCAACCACATTGCTGTGGGACTGGAGTCACCTATAGGCCCAGACCAGGTAAGGAAGGCAGGTTTCCTTCCCTAAAGGACATTAATGAACCAGTTGGGTTTTTATGACAATCCGACAGCTTCATGGTCACTTTTACTGAGACCAGATTTATATTTCCACATTTAAAATTTTTTTTTTTAACCTAAATTCAAATTCACAAACTGTGCTCCAGTACCTGCTCGAGAGTAATTGTTTACTCTCTGACGCTGGCTGTGATTGTGATTTATTTTCATCTGTTAACCCCGCTGTGGTCGTGAAAGGGTTAATACGGAAACTAGTTTCACACTCTGGTAATGTCTGTGGTTATGGTGAGCTACACTCAGTCACTTCCTCCATGGCAGTGTGCAATTTACACATCTTCTGGTCTTGGAAATAAGTGCCTATTGCTTGAGGTTGCAAATTCTCAATCTAAGTTATTATTAATCGCATAACCGTTTAAATGATCAGTAACTGATTAACCATCAGTGACAATCAGTGACAGTTTATCGATCAATAATTGTTTAAACAATCAGTGAGTCTGAACAGCAGGAACTATTTCTGGTTGGACAGTTCTCTCCGGAGTCGGCTCTCCCTGCGAACAGATTCCACGGGAACTGGGCGACTCCATCCCTCATCCAGCGCCCGTCGTCCCTGTGTCACACCAGACAGTGAGTGTTAGCATGATAATCCCATCCTCGACTGAGACACGCGCGCACACTCACATACTGACACAATGACACACACACAGACACACACACACACACTCACACACAGACACACTCACATATTCACTCCAGTAGGAGTCACTGGGTAGCGATCAGGAGCAGGAACCCTGACTGATTTTCCCCCTGCCTATCGCAGTGTGCTGAGGCCAACTTTGGGCCTAACCATCAGCCAGAAGCTGTGCGTAAAACTGTGTGACTCACTCTGTTACTCAGTGTTCTCTGTAGGGTAGGTCCGGGTCTAAAGTGGCATTGAACGATAACGATGAACACACTGAGCCTCAGACCACCCAAAGGATCAGAAACGGATGAAAACGAAGGTCAGAAAAAAAAACACCTGGTCCATTGAGCCTGTCCCATCGAATCACAGGGCAACCACACACCGTGACCCCACCCTCACCCCTGACCTCACACCGTGACCCCACCCTCACCCCCGACCTCACACCGTGACCCCATCCTCACCCCCGACCTCACACCGTGACCCCACCCTCACACCGTGACCCCACCCTCACCCCGACCTCACACCGTGACCCCACCCTCACCCCGACCTCACACCGTGACCCCACCCTCACCCCGACCTCACACCGTGACCCCACCCTCACCCCCGACCTCACACCGTGAACCCACCCTCACCCCCGACCTCACACCGTGACCCCACCCTCACCCCCGACCTCACACCGTGACCCCACCCTCACCCCCGACCTCACACCGTGATCCCACCCTCACCCCCGACCTCACACCGTGACCCCATCCTCACACCATGACCACACACCGTGACCCCACCCTCACACCGTGACCCCACCCTCACATCGACCTCACACTGTGACCCCACCCTCACCCCCGACCTCACACCGTGACCCCACCCTCACCCCCGACCTCACACACCATGACCGCTGACCGCACTCCCCAACCAGCCGCACAATCTCCCAGCAGAGGCAAAAACAGAGGGGAAAAAATGCTGAATTTCAATTCAATTTCCAGAAGTAAAATTCTACGTCAGGTGCAGAAATGTGGTGAATTCAGAAGGACAGAGGCAGTGGTCCGAGCTCAGCATCATTCGCCGCAAACATCTCATGAATGGATCAGGATTCGACGTCACAGAGCGTCAGATCCAGTCTTCAGGCGGCAGGAAGAGATTTCTGACGTGGGACTAAAAATAAGCCGGACTCGGGGCAGTGTTACCTCGGAGTGCTGCTTGCATCAGCACCAGTCTAAGATAGAAGCTACCATCTGTCACCATGGCAACACTGACATCTTCTGACGACAGCGTTATCCACAGCAGGGAGCGAAACAGGTGAGAGTACGAGGGCTGTAAACCCACTCGCAGACAGGAAGCGAAATACTGGATCAGCCTGGAACCCACAGCCCGGCGTTCTGCATTCCTTCTATGAGTTACAACTGAGCAGCTCCCCAAACACGAGCTCTCCACATTTCTCCGCAGTTTTCAAAATGTATATCAAATAGTCTCCTTTCCCTGTCTGCACAGGAACCACTGGCTCAGTACAGTTAGGGATGCCAAGTCTCCAGGAATTAAAGATGAATCTCCAGGACACTTCCACAAGCAAAAACCCAGGAGGAAAATTGCACAGGCTTCAAATATAAGTGTTTTTTTTCATTTCTTTGAACACTCGTTTATTAGTCAGAAAAATATTGGAAATGGGATAAGTGCTGTTTGTCTGGGAATGGCAAATGGAGACTGGAGGTTATGTGATGAAACCTCCAGGAATAAATCCAACCACAGTTGGCGACCCCAAAGTACGGTAGATTTCCAATTTTCAAAGGTGATGTTCTTCCTCTCCGTTTGAGGGCACAACACTTCTTAGCAATGGGCCCTCGATAAAGACCTCCAATTGGAAATCGGCACCACCTGTCTGAAGGTGCCGGCCCAGCCCACACTGCAGTGACATTCTTGTTGCTTAGCAATGAGTCAGAGGGTCAGGGATTCGAGACCAATTCCAGAGACTTGAGCCCATAATCCAGGCCGACACTCCCGGTGCAGTACTGAGGGAGGGCCGCACTGTCGGAGGGTCAGTACTGAGGGAGCGCCGCACTGTCGGAGGGTCAGTACTGAGGGAGCGCCGCACTGTCGGAGGGTCAGTACTGAGGGAGCGCCGCACTGTCGGAGGGTCAGTACTGAGGGAGCGCCGCACTGTCGGAGGGTCAGTACTGAGGGAGCGCCGCACTGTCGGAGGGTCAGTACTGAGGGAGGGCCGCACTGTCGGAGGGTCAGTACTGAGGGAGGGCCGCACTGTTGGAGGGTCAGTACTGAGGGAGCGCTGCACTGTCGGAGGGTCAGTACTGAGGGAGCGCCGCACTGTCGGAGGGTCAGTACTGAGGGAGGGCCGCACTGTCGGAGGGTCAGTACTGAGGGAGGGCCGCACTGTTGGAGGGTCAGTACTGAGGGAGCGCTGCACTGTCGGAGGGTCAGTACTGAGGGAGGGCCGCACTGTCGGAGGGTCAGTACTGAGGGAGCGCTGCACTGTCGGAGGGTCAGTACTGAGGGAGGGCCGCACTGTTGGAGGGTCAGTACTGAGGGAGTGCAGCACTGTTGGAGCTGCTGCACTTTGGATGAGACGTTAAACTGAGGCCCCGTCTGCCCTTTCAGCTTGACGGAAAACATTAATTTCAGGCTGCCTGCCTCACTGGTCAGTCCCGGGATGGGGCTATGATGCGGGAGAGGCGATTGTATCCTCTGGTGTCGAGGGGGAAAACTCCTGCTCCTCCTGGCCCCACAAGGAGGTGTTTCTTACCCTTTGGTTGAGGGGGCGTGGACCCCGGGCGGACAGTCCCCGGGCGGAGAGTCCCCGGGCGGACAGACCCCGGGCGGAGAGTCCCCGGGCGGAGAGTCCCCGGGCGGACAGACCCCGGGCGGACAGTCCCCGGGCGGAGAGTCCCCGGGCGGACAGTCCCCGGGCGGAGAGTCCCCGGGCGGAGAGTCCCCGGGCGGAGAGTCCCCGGGCGGACAGACCTCGGGCGGACAGTCCCCGGGCGGAGAGTCCCCTGGCGGACAGTCCCCGGGCGGACAGACCCCGGGCGGAGAGACCTCGGGCGGACAGTCCCCGGGCGGAGAGTCCCCGGGCGGACAGTCCCCGGGCGGACAGACCCCGGGCGGAGAGACCCCGGGCGGAGAGTTCCCGATTTCTGCCCCGCTCATCGCTGATTTGCCAAAGAGGTCCTTCAACAGGCATTAGGCTCCTCATTTACATATTTAAGGGGTCCAATGTCTGTTACAGGCGTCTGCCCGGGATGCCTAAAATCTGGCCCCTACGAATTTGGTAGTGGGGCCGACACGTGGGCAGATTGGGCACAGGCCGACCCACTGGTATATCGGTCTGCTTTGCGCCCATTTTACACCAATTTCTACCCCGTTCTCTGGTCATTTATCTCATTGCTGTTTGTGGGATCTTGCTGTGTGCAAATTGGCTGCCACATTTCCTACATTACAACAGTGACTGCACTTCAAAAGTACTTCTTTGGTAAGTACTTTGGGACGTGAAAGGCGCTATAGAAATGCAAGTTCTTTGTTTGACAGACTCAGCAGGCCAGATCAGAGGACAATAATGGATATAGACCAGAAACAGGAGCATGTTACAGAGGATACTATCATTACTGACATTAACATTTCACAACCGTTGCAAAGTGAGTTGTAGTTTTTTCCAACTGGCTATTCTTGACTTGTCAGTGTATATGGGCAAGTATCGGGCTATTCAACTGTGGCTGGCATCACCACGGAATCGGATCCTGTCCTCACCCGGTGTCTGCGTGCAGCATGTTCCAGCAGGAGTCACTGGAACATGATCGGGGGCAGGAACCTTGGCTGATTATTACCCTCCCCAGCCCAGAGGCAGAGGCCAATCTAAGAGCACAGATGGCGCGTGGAAGTTGGCGGGGGGGGGGGGGGGGGTGGGGGAAGAGCAGGAGGCCAGCGGGTGTGAGCAACAAGGATTTGGGGAAATTAGACGCTGGTGGGGACGCACTACATGAAGTTAACTGAGTCGACAGGGATCTTATTACAAAATGTACATTTAAACTCACACTTCCTCTTTTTAAAAACTAACTGCAATACAGATGTGAAAAATGGGAAACTGACTCAGTTCAATCAGAACCAAATAACGTCAGAGAAACATCAGCTCCACATCTGGGACATCCTGATTCAAACAGCTGGACACTCACTCACACTCCCACAAACTCACTCCCTCTCTCAAACATCACAAGGTGCTTCACAAGAGTGATTTTCAAACAAAATTTGACACCGAGCCACATAAGGAGATATTAGGACAGGTGAACAAAAGCTTGGTCAAAGAGGTAGGTTTTAAGGAGCATCTTAAAGGAGGAGAGAGAGGCGGAGAGGTTTAGGGAGGGAATTGCAGAGCTTAGGGCCCAGGCAGCTGAAGACACGGCCGCCAATGGTGAAACGATTAATATCAGGGATGCGCAAGAGGCAAGAATTGGAGAAGCGCAGAGATCTCGGAGGGTTGTAGGAGCTGGAGGAGGTTACAGAGATAGAGCACGTACTACACATACTGACATATTCATTCACAACAAAAAGACACACTTCCATGGACACACACACACAGATAGACTGGGTGCAGACAGGAAACATACACCAGATTCACCAGCCTCTGAAACGACAGTCACAGTTGCTGTGAGAAGCCTTAGTCTGAGCTGGGTCTAGAGCTGAAACAGTAACCTGTCCTTACACTTGGGCACTGAGGGACCTCGTTTGCAGCATTAACAGTTTTTCTTTTTATCTGAAGCCAGGAGCAATGAGATTTGTTCTTCATATTTCAGGCTGGTGTGTGGCATCACACTAGGTGGTGAGGTGCCAGTCAATCTCTCCGCACACACAGCAACTCTCCCCAAACCGGTTATTCCTGTGCAGATGAAGTGAGATAAAGTTCCTGGGAGATGAAGGATGGGGTGTGGCCTCTGCTTTAACCACAGGCTGTTCGTAATCTTTTAGCTTCTCTCAAACACACTTCAGGGAATCAAAGTGCGGGAATTAGATTTATACTTGAACAGGAAAAATTTACAGGGCTATGGGGAAGAGAGCAGGGGAGTGGGACTAATTGGATAGCTCTTTCAAAGAGCCGGCACAGGCTCGATGGGCCGAATGGCCTCCTTTAGAGCTGCATCATTCCACAATCTACAAAACGTCAGCATGGCTCGGTGGGCAGCGCTCTTGCCTCCAAATCAAAAGGTTGTGGGTTTAAGTCCCACTCTGGAACATAATCTAGGCTAATACTCCCAGTGCAGTATTGGCACTGTTGGAGGGACAGGACCGAGGGAGCGCCGCACCGTCGGAGGGACAGGACCGAGGGAGCGCCGCACCGTCGGAGGGACAGGACCGAGGGAGCGCCGCACCGTCGGAGGGACAGGACCGAGGGAGCGCCGCACCGTCGGAGGGACAGGACCGAGGGAGCGCCGCACCGTCGGAGGGACAGGACCGAGGGAGCGCCGCACCGTCGGAGGGACAGGACCGAGGGAGCGCCGCACCGTCGGAGGGACAGGACCGAGGGAGCGCCGCACCGTCGGAGGGACAGGACCGAGGGAGCGCCGCACCGTCGGAGGGACAGGACCGAGGGAGCGCCGCACCGTCGGAGGGACAGGACCGAGGGAGCGCCGCACCGTCGGAGGGACAGGACCGAGGGAGCGCCGCGCCGTCGGAGGGACAGGACCGAGGGAGCGCCGCGCCGTCGGAGGGACAGGACCGAGGGAGCGCCGCGCCGTCGGAGGGACAGGACCGAGGGAGCGCCGCACCGCCGGAGGGACAGGACCGAGGGAGCGCTGCACCGTCGGAGGGGCCATCTTTTGGATGAGACATTAAACCGAGGCCCCATCTGCCCTTACAGGTGGATGTCAAAGATCCCATGGCACTATTTCGAAGAAGAGCAGGGGAGTTCTCCCCGGTGTCCTGGGCCAATATTTGTCCCTCAACCAACATCATTAAAACAGATTATCTGGTTATTTATCTCACCATTGAGAGATCTTGCTGTGTGCAAACTGGCTGCCGCGACTGCCTAGAAGTGACTACACTTCAGAAAGACTTAGCTGGCTGTAAAGCAGTTTGAGATGTCCCAAGGTTACAAAAGATATGAATGCTAGTATTTTCTTTATTGGTGAGTACAGGTCTGTCACTGATAACACTGGGGTACAGTACGAGTACAGGTCTGTCACTGAATAACACTGGGGTACAGTACGAGTACAGGTCTGTCACTGAATAACACTGGGGTACAGTACGAGTACAGGTCTGTCACTGTATAACACTGGGGTACAGTACATACCAAGCAAGGGCTCTCTGCCCCTCTCAGGACACACCCCACTGACCCAAATCCAGAGAACTTGGGGGCAGGGCAGCAGAGCCAAGGTTTGGGGACCTGGATGTGTGTTCTGGGGTCTAATCAGCTAAATTCATCCAACCCACCAGCAGAGGATCATGAATCAAACGCACCCTCCTGCTGGTTTTCATAATACAACTTCAAAAAGAGAAGTAGCTTGTGAGCTGGTGCCGAGCGAGTCTGTTCTAAGGGGCTACACCCAGCAGCAGTTTCTCTTTTATTTTTCTGGGTGGAGTAGGTAGGACAAGAGAGAAAAAATCCAAACAGGACATGCACACCAAGTTACAGGTTTTGGCCTGAACTGTTCAACTGTCATTTCAGGTTTAGCAGAAGCTTGAGTGAGAAAAACAAGTAAAATGAAATAGTTAACTGTGGATAATCTGGCCCACAGATTTACAGATCCCACACACACCCCGAGATCACCAATGTGGAACACAGAAAACGGTGAAAACACAGGTCATCGAGAGAGGAACAGGAGCTTTAATATTCCAGGTACTAAACTCACAGGTCTCCATCTGAAACTCTACCTTATCAGGTACTGATCTACAGAGTAATTCCCACCATTCCCAGGTTTTATTTCAGATTTCAAAACATTTGCAGTTCCCATTAATCTTTGTGAAATCAGACGGAGGAGCAAAATTCCCGACAACTCATTACACAAATGTAGAGCCTTGGTTAGACCGCACTGCACATACAGGCACTGGAGATGGTGCAAAAAAGATTCACAATGTTGATTCCAGATACCAGAACTGAGAGGACATACTTATCAGGAAAGGCTGAGGCTCTTTTCTCTAGAAAAGAGAAGGCTGAGGGGTGACCTGATAGAGGTCTTTAAGATTATGACGGGGTTTGATAGGGTAGACGTAGAGATGATGTTTCCACTTGTGGGGGAGACCAGAACTAGGGGCCATAAATATAAGATAGTCACTAATAAATCCAAAGAGGAATTCAGGAGAAACTTCTTTACCCAGAGAGTGGTGAGAATGTGGAACTCGCTCCCAGGAGTAGTTGAGGTGAATAGTGTAGATACATTTAAGGGGAAGCTGGATAAACACATGAGGGAGAAAGGAATAGAAGGATATGCTGATAGGGTGAGATGAAGAAGGGAGGGATGTGCCTCGTGTGGAGCATAAATACTGGCATAGACCCGTTGGGCCGAATGGCCTGTTTCTGTGCTGTAAACTCGATGTCATTCTATTTAAATGAGGAAACTCTGTGTCCCCAACCTCCCAAAGAGTACACAGCAAAACCAACCTCAGATACAAACTGCTCTCCGCTGTAATTAGTACAGAACGCTTAAACAGCAATGAATTCACTTTCCCGTGGGTTTCCCTCTGCTCAGTGCTTTACGCAGACTGAATGTGGGACGAGACAAGGATTTTGTAAATCAAACACTAACAGGACATGACAGCAGCCGTTAGAGTCTGCGCTGGTAGTGATGACTTTGAGATGGATTATTCCATGGGACATGACTTTTACAACTCAGGGCTGAGGAGTGGGAGAGAAGGTGGGGGCAGTGTCGGAGAATTCGCGGGTCGAGATGAGATTGCAACAATCGCTGAATCCATAAGGGAAACCGGGACTGTCGTGTACTGGCACCGTTCACCAAAAAATCATCACACAATGTTCTAATCCATTGGCTGCAGATGCAGCCTGCAGGTAAACTGTCACCGTCACAATAACTGGATTCCTGACCCCTGTCACCGTCTGCAAACTGCAGCCATTTTGTAGTGCAAAAATAATTTTTGGTGACAAGACTAATTGACCATGAATTCAACAAAAATCTGACGCCTCCCCATAGGAACGGAGCACTGAACAAGAGGTTACAGGGTCGGCCCCTCATTCACATGCAGAAATCACACCGGGCCAAGTGAAGATTCGAACTGGCGACGTCTCTGCACAGGCGTGCACCCGCCCCGCGCGCGAGAGAGAGAGACACGGGCGTGCGGCCGCCCCGCGAGCGAGAGCGGGAGACGGGCGTGCGGCCGCCCCGCGAGCGAGAGCGGGAGACGGGCGTGCGGCCGCCCAGCGAGCGAGAGCGGGAGACGGGCGTGCGGCCGCCCCGCGAGCGAGAGCGGGAGACGGGCGTGCGGCCGCCCCGCGAGCGAGAGCGGGAGACGGGCGTGCGGCCGCCCCGCGAGCGAGAGCGGGAGACGGGCGTGCGGCCGCCCCGCGAGCGAGAGCGGGGGACGGGCGTGCGGCCGCCCCGCGAGCGAGAGCGGGGGACGGGCGTGCGGCCGCCCCGCGAGCGAGAGCGGGGGACGGGCGTGCGGCCGCCCCGCGAGCGAGAGCGGGGGACGGGCGTGCGGCCGCCCAGCGCGAGACCGGGAGACGGGCGTGCGGCCGCCCAGCGCGAGACCGGGAGACGGGCGTGCGGCCGCCCCGCGCGAGACCGGGAGAGGGGCGTGCGGCCGCCCCGCGCGAGAGGGGGAGGGGGCGTGCGGCCGCCCCGCGCGAGAGGGGGAGGGGGCGTGCGGCCGCCCCGCGCGAGAGGGGGAGGGGGGCGTGCGGCCGCCCCGCGCGAGAGGGGGAGGGGGGCGTGCGGCCGCCCCGCGCGAGAGCGGGAGACGGGCGTGCGCCCGCCCCGCGCGAGAGCGGGAGACGGGCGTGCGCCCGCCCCGCGCGAGAGCGGGAGACGGGCGTGCGCCCGCCCCGCGCGAGTGCGAGAGGGGGAGACGGGCGTGCGCCTGCCCCGCGCGAGACGGGCGTGCGCCCACCCCGCGCGAGTGCGAGAGGGGGAGACGGGCGTGCGCCCACCCCGCACGCGCGAGAGGGGGAGACAGGCGTGCGCGCAAGAGAGAGACACAGGTGTGCGCCCACCCCGCGCGCACGAGATACACACACAGGCGTGCGCCTATGCCGCACGAGAGAGAGACAGGCAGGTCCGTGGACTCGGTCACGAGCGCCTCTGGAATGCATGCTCCTGCCTTCAGTACACGAGCTGTGTGCGGGCAGATTTCAGAGCACTGGAGGATAAACACAACAACACACCCAGATGAATCATGGTCTGGCAGCTGCACCCATCTAAAATTCCCCTGAATAAACAGAACGTAGAAGGTGGCAGGGAGTGAAGGTGCTGTCTGATCCATGGGAGAGGCTGTAATAACAGAGCAGGGACTGGTTTACTGTGGGACTAACACTCCTGGAGGGCCACCCAGGCACTGGGACAGACCGCAGCCCTCAGCTGCTTGCTCGTGGCCTCTGCTTCTAACTCCAAACAAGGCAGGGAGAGAGAGAGGGAGAGAGAGAGAATCTGACCTCTCCTAAACCTGGACACAGTGACTCAAACTCCACCCCCTCCCCTCTCACACCCACAAACTCTGGAAACTACTCCCAATTATTTTCCGAGACTCTCAACTTGTATAAAAAAAAATGAACTCAATTTGAGACAACTAACTGTGGGTGCTAAATCAACGGTTTCCGTTACTTTTCCCTCCGCGTTGTTTATTTATAATTTACAAAACCCTTGTAACTAATCCCGAAATGCGGATCTGTGACTCATTTACACAATCTGTACAGAAAACAAAGACTGTCGGAACATGGCAACACACGCTGTCCCTCTCACTGCTTCTTCCCTCCAGATAACTTCCCTGGCTTCTTCTCTTGTCCTCGGCCCGGTGCTGGGACGCCACGTCCACGACCACCAAACACACCTGGAAACAGTCAACAGCAACAGGTTACACTCACTCTTTCACTACAGCAACTCCAAAATTAAATCATTCCCCTCTCTCTCACCCCTCACCCCATGAAGGCACAAACTTGTTCTTGGGCTGCGGGCTCCACGGGCACAGGAACCCCCCCCAAGGGTGCGGGCTCCACGGGCACCGACCCTCCCCAGGGTGCGGGCTCCACGGGCACCGACCCTCCCCAGGGTGCGGGCTCCACGGGCACCGACCCTCCCCAGGGTGCGGGCTCCACGGGCACCGACCCTCCCCAGGGTGCGGGCTCCACGGGCACCGACCCTCCCCAGGGTGCGGGCTCCACGGGCACCGACCCTCCCCAGGGTGCGGGCTCCACGGGCACCGACCCTCCCCAGGGTGCGGGCTCCACGGGCACAGGAACCCTCCCTAACCCAGGGGGCACTGAACAGGGGTCAGGAGCAGGAACCGTGGTTAATATTCCCTCATTAGTTGGACACCAATAGACACATAAGAACATAAGAAATTGGAGCAGGAGTAGGCCAATCGGCCCCTCGAGCCTGCTCCGCCATTCAATAAGATCATGGCTGATCTGATCCCAACCACAAATCTAAAGAACACAAGAAGTAGGAGCAGGACCCGGCCACACAGCCCCTGGGCCCTCTGCGCCACCCACAGGGCATTGACCGATCCGAACTCAGCTTCATGTCCAATTTCCTGCCCGCTCCCCAATTCCCTTTACTTCTAGAAAACTGTCGATTTCTGTTTTAAATTTATTTAATGATGTAGCTTCCACAGCTTCCTGGGGCAGCAAATTCCACAGACCCACCACCCTCTGAGTGAAGAAGTTTCTCCTCATCTCAGTTTTGAAAGAGCAGCCCCTTATTCTAAGATTATGCCCCCTAGTTCTAGTTTCACCCATCCTTGGGAACATCCTTACCGCATCCACCCGATCAAGCCCCTTCACAATCTTATATGTTTCAATAAGATCGCCTCTCATTCTTCTGAACTCCAATGAGTAGAGTCCCAATCTACTCAACCTCTCCTCATATGTCCGCCCCCTCATCCCCGGGATTAACCGAGTGACACGGGGGGGGGGGGGGGGGGGACATTTTGAACGTAGGACCTTGAATCAACATGAAGACAAGATGAGGCTCAGCTCACAGACCCCTCTCCCCTGGTGAGCATCCGGTCGCTAATCACCAGCTGGGCCCACACATGGAGCACGGGCATTTATCCCAGGTACCTGGTGGTGCCCGTGGAGAAGGAGTCACATAGCAACATTCCTCTCCATCTAATGGACGCTCTGATCTGGGCCTCAGGCGAGACCGCCAAGTGAACCCTGGAGCTCCCCATGGGGCTGGTATAACAATCACAGATTGATCGAGGAACAGCCATTACCTCGCCCGGTACCCCCGCTAGCACCTCGACCCTTCTGCTGCTGCTGCTGTTTCTGCTGCTGGATGCCACCACGACCTCTGCCCTTTGACACCACCTCCTCTTTCACCATGTCAATGATTTCGTCCGGGATGCGGAGGTACTTGATGGTGCTGCCTCGAATATAACACTCCGGCATCTTCCAGAATTTATCTCCATCCTATGAAGAAGGGAAAACAAACATAGGCACGTTGCGTAAAGAATACTGTACCCCAGGATTATACAGTGACAGACCTGTACCCACCAGTACTGTACCCAGTATTTTTTCAAAAAATTCGTTCATGGAATGTGGGCATCGCTGGCAAGACCAGCATTTATTGCCCATCCCTAATTGCCCTTGAGAAGGTGGTGGTGAGCCGCCTTCTTGAACTGCTGCAGTCCGTGTGGTGAAGGTTCTCCCACAGTGCTGTTAGATAGGGAGTTCCAGGATTTTGACCCAGCGATGATGAAGGAACAGCGATATATTTCCAAGTCGGGATGGTGTGTGACTTGGAGGGGAACATGCAGGTGATGTTGTTCCCATGTTCCTGCTGCCCTTGTCCTTCTAGGTGGTAGAGGTTGCGGGTTTGGGAGGTGCTGTTGAAGAAGCCTTGACGAGTTGCTGCAGTGCATCCTGTGGATTGTACACACTGCAGCCACAGTGCACCAGTGGTGGAGGGAGTAAACGTTTAAGGTGGTGGATGGGGTGCCAATCAATCGGGTTGCTTTGTCCTGGATGGTGTCGAGCTTCTTGAGTGTTGTTTGAGCTGCACTCATGCAGGCAAGAGTATTCCATCACACTCCTGACTTGTGCCTTGTAGACGGTGGAAAGGCTTTGGGGAGTCAAGAGGTGAGTCACTTGCTGCAGAATACCACAGTATTTATGTGGCTGGTCCAGTTAGGTTTCTGGTCAATGGTGACCCCCAGGATGTTGATGGTGGGGGATTCGGCGGTGGTAACGCCATTGAATGTCAAGGGGAGGTAGTTAGATTCTCTCTTGTTGGAGGTGGTTACTGCCTGGCACTTGTCTGGAGCGAATGTTACTTGCCACTTATCAGCCCAAGCCTGGATGTTGTCCAGGTCTTGCTGCATGCGGGCTCGGACTGCTTCATTATCTGAGGGGTTGCGAATGGAACTGAACACTATGCAATCGTCAGCGAACATCCCCACTTCTGACCTTATGATGGAGGGAAGGTCATTGATGAAGCAGCTGAAGATGGTTGGGCCGAGGACACTGCCCTGAGGAACTCCTGCAGCAATGCCCTGGGGCTGAGATGATTGGCCTCCAACAACCACTACCATCTTCCTTTGTGCTAGGTATGACTCCAGCCACTGGAAAGATTTCCACCTGATTCCCATTGACTTCAATTTTACTGGGGCTCCTTGGTGCCACACTCGGTCAAATGCTGCCTTGATGTCAAGGGCAGTCACTCTCACCTCACCTCTGGAATTCAGCTCTTTTGTCCATGTTTGGACCAAGGCTGTAATGAGGTCTGGAGCCGAGTGGTCCTGGCGGAACCCAAACTAAACATCGGTGAGTAGGTTGTTGGTGAGTAAGTGCCGCTTGATAGCACTGTCGACGACACCTTCCATCACTTTGCTGATGATTGAGAGTAGACTGATGGGGCTGTAATTGGCCGGATTGGATTGTCCTGCTTTTTGTGGACAGGACATACCTGGGCAATTTTCCACATTGTCGGGTAGATGCCAGTGTTGTAGCTGTACTGGAACAGCTTGGCTAAAGGCGCAGCTGGTTCTGGAGCACAAGTCTTCAGCACTACAGCCGGGATGTTGTCGGGGCCCATAGCCTTTGCTGTATCCAGTGCACTCAGCCGTTTCTTAATATCACGTGGAGTGAATCGAATTGGCTGAAGACTGGCTTCTGTGATGGTGGGGATATCGGGAGGAGGCCGAGAGGGATCATCCACTCGGCACCTCTGGCTGAAGATGGTTGCAAACACTTCAACCTTGTCTTTTCCTACAAACTCCGCATAAGGTGAATGTTCTGCAACACTCGCCTCGTGCGAAGGTTGTAAGAAAGAAAATAACTTGAAAAATGAATTGAAGAACTTGCATTTATATAGCACCTTGCAGGACCTCAGGATGTCCCAAAACCCTTTACAGCCAATGAAGCACCTGTGAAGTGCAGTCACTGCTGTAATGTGGGATATCAGCGCGCGCACTCACAATAAACACCCGGGGACACAGCGGCAAAGGGGAAATCCCCGAGACTGGTTCCCTGTGGAACCCGAGTGCCTGAGCTGGGCTCTGCTGCCACCCACTGGCTGCACCGGGGGTAACAACACCTTTACAAAGCTCGATCTGACACGCCGGTGGTTCAGTGAGTTTATCCAGTTCTCGTGAGTAACTGGGCCACACAGACCAGGGAGAGGGCGCTGGTTCCACGGTTACCGGCAGCCCCCCTCATACCTCACCCACGTGGCCCTGCTTCAGAATCCATACAAGACACTGGTTTGTTGCAGTATTGTGTGCAGTTTGGGGCACCTCATATAGAAGGGGTATGGAAAGGGTGCAGGGTGGATGACCGGGCTGTACCAGGGGCAGGAGGAGAGAGTTATGGACAGTCTCAGGAAACTAGCGCTCCATTCAATGGAGCAGAGAAGGGAAACGGGGATTGAATAGAAGAGCCCAAAATGCTCGAGGGTGAACAATAACAGATTCTTTCCACCAGGTAGTGAATCAGTAACCCAGGCCTGGTTACCAGTAACCCTAGTATAAGACACTGGACTTGAAGCTCCCTGTGTGGGTCCTGGCATCACAATGACAGGACGTTTCTCATGTGAAAGATGGGACTGATTGAATAGCTCTTTTAAAGAGCCGGCACAGGCATGATGGGCCGAATGGCCTCCTTCTGTGCTGTACCTAAGATACTAAGATGAGGAGATGTGGAGGCTTGGGATGGCAGTCAGTGGGAGATGTCAGCAGGATGCTGGGAATGAGACTGGCTATAATCACAGGCAGCTTCTGCTGAGGCCCCACATCTGCTGCCAGTCGAAGCATCGCAATGGGAGATGGCGTGTCCCCAAAATGGGGTCAGGAGATGGTGCAAAGCACTCACATCTACTGGTGAGCTGTGATGATCACTATGCCGGTGAGCTCCTGGTGACTGTGATAATCGACTCGTGACTATCCCACCGGGGAGTAAGCAGCGGTCGATTTGACTTCAAGGGAACAAGTCTGACAATGAAAGACCAGAACTCAGTGAACCGTCTATGGCAGACTCGGCAATCAGATATCTGAGCCCTGGAGATAGGCTGTAAACCACTGACCCACCAGCCTGGGTCAGTGACGGAGCGATAGACCAGGGACACTGGGTGGGATTCTTCCCACTCGGCTCCAGATAACCCATCAAACTCATGCCCTACTGGGTGGTATCGGCTGATCAAGCCACAGAGAGCTGGGGTCTGGTTTTCCTGATGAGCTAAGTGCCTCTGCATACTTTTGGGGGGGGGGGGGGGTCGGTAACTTTGGTCCTGCCAACTTGCGACTAAGCCCCCTGTACGTGGGTAGGTGGGACGTGCCCCCATTGGGAGAGAGAGTATGCATGTCATAGCGGGGATACAGATACTTTGTGTCTCGTGGTGGCTTTTGGGGCTTTGCACAGTCCTAAAACTGATGATATGTTTTTCAATTCATCAAACTCAGCTGGCCAGAAAAACGTTTGCATTTGGAGCAGAAAGTGGAGGACTTTTCTCACATCGTGGGTCATCAGATTGTTGCAAATATCACCACAGCCCAAGTCTATCATCAGATTTGAGAGGAGATTAAATAACCACAAAGAGAAATAGAGAAGGCAAAAGAACCAGGGGGGAGATGAGGAGAAATCTTTTTGCGCAGCGAGTTGTTCTGATCTGGAATGCGCTGCCTGAAAGGGCGGTGGAAGCAGATTCAATAATAACTTTCAAAAGGGAGTTGGATAAATACTTGAAAAGGAAAGATTTGCAGATCTATGGGGAAAGAGCAAGGGAGTGGGACTAAGTGGTAGCTCTTACAAAGAGCCGGCACAGGGAAAGAGCATTAAAGACTCTGGTGAGTAGCTAGCACTGACCAGCACAAGCACAATGGGCTGAATGGCCTCCCTCTGTGCTGCAATTTTGATGATTGCAAGTGTGAACCTTAGACAGAAATCAAAGGTTTTGTGTAGGAGTCAGAAAAAACCCTACTCCGCCAGACTGTTCCAGCGGGGTACCAGTAAAACATCTCATGGAAAACGTCAGCCATGAAACAATTACTGAACAGCTTCGCTTTCACATGACACTGAAAATGCAATCTCGAGAATGTAGAATACAGGAGATGGCAACTCAACCAAATATCCTGGGTCCACGCAGGCTCCTCATCAGAGAGTGAAGAGGTGGAAGCTTGGCACGATTCCTAAACAAATCTGAACAGGAAGCTGGGCGCTGCAGTCGGGAAGATGAGGGGTGACCTGATGGAGGTCTTTAAGATTATGAAGGGATTTGATAGGGTAGACGTAGAGAAGATGTTTCCACTTGTGGGGGAGACCAGAACTAGGGGCCATAAATATAAGATAGTCACTAATAAATCCAATAGGGAATTCAGGAGAAACTTCTTTACCCAGAGAGTGGTGAGAATGTAGAACTCACTCCCACAAGGAGTGATTGAGACAAATAGCGTAGATGCATTTAAGGGGAATCTGGATAAACACAAGGGAGAAAGGAATAGAAGGATATGCTGAAAGGGTGAGATGAAATAGAGTGGGAGGGAGGAGGCTCCGTGGAGCATTAACACTGGCACGGACCAGTTGGACAGAATGGCCTGTTTCTGTGCTGTAAATTCAATGTAATACGAATCCTTAGAGGGTGCAGAAGAGATTTACTAGAATGGTACCAGGGATGAGGGACTTCAGTTATATGGAGAGACTGGAGAAGCTGGGATTGTTCTTAAAGCAGAAGAGGATAAGGGGAGATTTGATCGAGGTGTTCAAAATCATCAATGGTTTTGACAGAGTAAATAAGGAGAAACTGTTTCCAGTGGTAGAAGGGTCGGTAACCAAAGGACGCAGATTTAAGGTGATCGGCAAAAGAGGCAGAGGCGACATGAGGAAACATTTCTTTTAACGGGGCGAGTTGTTATGATCTGGAATGCACTGCCTGAAAGGGCGGTGGAAACAAATTCAATAGTAAGTTTCAAAAAGGAATTGAATAAATACTCGAAGGGTAAAAATTTACAGGGCTCTGGGGAAAGAGCAGGGGAATGGGACTAATTGGAGAGCTCTTTCAAAGAGGTGGCACAGGCACGATGGGCCGAATGGCCACCTCCTGTGCTTTGCCTACTATGATACCATTAGAAAGATCCCACAGGATGAAGAGGTGTTCATGCGAGATTAGTTTCAATGACACTACACCGTGTGATCTGGTCCGCACTGTGACATTTTACACAAGTGCACGTTTACTTTCAAACGATCGGTCCCACACGTTTAAAACTGTGACTCTCTGGTTTCTCTCCCATTCCCTCGTTGCCTCTCGAATTGTGGGCTAATATTTCCTTTACAGCTAAATCTTTTGAGAGCCATAACAGTGAACAAGTCGAATGGGAACTATGCAAACTCAGGAGATGTTGGCATTCTACTGTAGGAGGCCCTCTCGCCCATTACTTTATAAACAGGGCGACCTTTGATAATACGAGTATTGATCCACACTGACCCTGTGGTTTGTGAGGTGAATCTGATGCAGACTGAGTGCCCCATTAACAGTCACTGCACCCCAAAAGTAAATTAATGTGCTTGAGACATTTTACTGAGGCGTCTTATAAATCATACTATTTATTCTGACAGTGGGTGTTGGCAAACTATTCTCCATACGGACTGTTTTCTTATGTGCTCTCCTTATCGGCCTCTCCCCTCCCCTCCTCACCTCGCCTCTCCCCTCCCCTCTCCTCGCCCCACAAACTCTGGGCAATATGTAAGACCGAGAGGAGGAAACATTTCTTCACTCAGAGTTGCGAATATTTGGAATTCTCTACCCCAGAGGACTGTGGATGTTCAGTCGTTGAGTTAATTCAAGATTGAGATTGATAAGATTTTTGGACATCAAGGGATATGGGGATCGGGCGGGAAAGTGGAGTTGAGGTGGAAGATCAGCCACGATCTGATTGAATGGTGGAGCAGGCTCGAGGGGCCGAATGGCCTACTCCTGCTCCTATTTCTTATGTTCTTAAACAGAATTCTGCTACCTCACACAATCTCACAGAGACATCACACTCCTCTTGCTGAGCTCATGTCTCCCTAATCAGAACTGCCTTCGTTTTCAAATCCTTCCACAGTCTCTCTGTGCCGTTCCTCTGTGGCCGTCCCAATATCCCAGCCCCCACCCTCCTGCTCTGACCCCTGTTCCATCAGCGGCTGCTCTTTCAGTCACTACACCCTCCTCTTGGATAATAGGAACAGGAGATGGCCACTCAGCCCCTCGAGCCTGTCCCACCACTCAATTAGATCGTGACTGATCTGTATCTTAACTCTGTTTAGCCGCCTTGGTCCCGTAACCCTGAATGCCCTTACCCAACAAAAATCGATCAATCCCAGTTTTAAAATTTTCAATTGACCCCCAGCCGTAACAGCTTTTTTGAGGAGGGGGGGCGGGAAAGAGGAGTTCCAGATTTCCACTACCCTTTGTGCAACTCTGTCTCACTACCTCTGCTCCTTCTGTCAAACGCCTCCTTAAAACTTCTTTCGTTAATCAAGTGGTCATAATTCAGCTCGCCTCTGCCTTGTGCTGTTTTATATTTAAAATGTTTACTGAACAGTTTAAAAAACCTTTGGGTCACACTGTGACCGTGAACAAAAGCCACGTACCCTGGAGGTACAAATGACCTCTCGCAAGTTAATGTTCATCCAGTTGTCACAGCTGACCAGATGACCGTTGTACGTCTCTCCATTCTTCAACTCGACCAGCTACAAAACAGAAACACATTTTATTAAAGGGAGGAGAGTTTACTCAGAGTGTCAAGTCGCTTTTGTAGTGTTAATTCTAACACTGGGACCTTGCTAAGGAGCGGATATTCTCCACCCCTCGCTAAGATGTGCTGTTTGCTGTGGGATTGCCCTTGCAGAGAGCTGGCACGGACTCGATGGGCCGAATGGTCTCCTTCCGTGCTGTAACCTTTCTATGATTCTATGAATACTGGCTGCCGTGTTTCCAACATTACAACAGTGACTGCACTTCAGAAAAGTGCTTCATTGGCTGTAAAGTGCTTTGGGAGATCCTGAAAGGCGCTACAGAAATACAAGCTCTTTCTTTTTGTTTTTGAATGCCCTAAGCTTTCCTCAGCTCTCTCACTGCAACCCAAACCGTAAAAGAAAACGGCACAACCTCCAGCACCCAGGCCACAGAATTGGAGGGGGTGGGGGGGGGGGGGGGGTGGAAAATCAGCCCGTTGGTGAGGGACTTAAAAGTGTTGAAGGTTTAACAGCTGATGAGGTGCAAAGTTCCACCCCCCTAATCTTTTTCCCCAACCCCCCCACCCTGTTTCCTTTCTGATCAGAGGAAGCAGGGAGTTTGACGCGAGTGGATAGGGAGCTTAAGTGGAAACATCATTGGCCTGAGGGCTGGAAACTTCTCTCTGCCCATAGTGTGAACTCCAGAAACTGTGGTTTAACCCAGCTGAGAGGCACCAGGCTGCCTGCTATCTCCACTAGTAAACATCCATCAACACGAGCTCCCCAGACAAATTCAGCAGCTTTGAACTTGACTGAAGATCACAAACACAGATAATTAAAGGCTACGGGATTCCCCGGCCCCACCACTTCCTGTTAGTGCCAAATAGATTTGGAAGGCGGAGGACGGTGGGTGGAGTGACGGACGGAGGTGGGGAAAGCTGACTGGGTGGAGTGACGGTCGGAGGTGGGGAAAGCTGACTGGGTGGAGTGACGGTCGGAGGTGGGGAAAGCTGACTGGGTGGAGTGACGGACGGAGGTGGGGAAAGCTGACTGGGTGGAGTGACGGACGGAGGTGGGGAAAGCTGACTGGGTGGAGTGACGGACGGAGGTGGGGAAAGCTGACTGGGTGGAGTGACGGACGGAGGTGGGGAAAGCTGACTGGGTGGAGTGACGGTCGGAGGTGGGGAAAGCTGACTGGGTGGAGTGACGGACGGAGGTGGGGAAAGCTGACTGGGTGGAGTGACAGAGGATGACAGTGTGACAGAGACGCAAGAGCTGGTCAGTGTTCCGAGCTGTTTCAATCCATTGATCAGACTCTCCAGCAACTTCCAACCAATTCCTCAACTGGGATCGTCCATTACCTAAATGAGGACGTTTAATATTCTTTAATCTGGTGCAGATGGTGAAGCTCCATGAATGGCTGGGGAAAATGCCCCATAAGGCACAAGGTACCAACCATCCCGGACTGTCCCGGAATCTCCAGGATTTAAAGATTAATCTCCTGGACACTGGTGCAAACAAACCGGGAAAAACATCACAGCGGCATTAAAACTAATTGTGTGTATTTTTCATTTTCTGTGAACGACAACTTGCATTTATCTAGCGCATTTAACGCAGAAAAACGTCCCAAGGAGCTTCACAGGAGCAATTATCAAACAAAAATTTAACACCGAGCCACAGGAGGAGATATTACGACAGGCAACCAAAAGCTTGGTCAAAGAGTTAGGTGCAGACGCCGGGCCGAGCTCTGCCTGCCGGTGCAGACGCTGGGCCAATCCCTGTCTAGACTGATCAACGCCCGTTAATGCAGACGCTCCTTTAACCCAACTCACCATGGGATGATTCTGTGCTGTCTTCAGTAACGAGAGAGGAAGCTGAAATAGGGAAAAAAAATTAAATGAAACCTGGGAAGAATCTGTTTCACCCGTCAAAATAAGCAATGGCGGGTCACGGAGAGTTCCAGAACCGACACTCACCCACCCTCAAAAAAAGAGATAATTCTGGAACACTCCGTTCTAGAATCTCGACAGTTTGTAAGCAGTGTTCGCAACTAAATGCTCAGGTACTGGCCGGGGGGGCCCTCTACAGCCAAACACCTCACCCGCACCACCCCACCCCAAAACAAAACAATTATATTAGAACTCACCATTCTGTGTATTTAAAATAATAGTTTTCTCCCCTCCTGATGGCGCTGACACACCAGCTATCCCACTCCTCCCACCACTCTCTTAATCCACCCAGTCTAATCCCACTCTCTCCCCCACACACCTTTAATAACCCACCATTCAATCCCACACTCTCCCCACACCCATAAACCTCCCATCCACCACCCTCAAACCCACCTCCACACACTTATACATCCCACCAAGTCAATCCCACTCTCTCCCCACACCCCTTAATATCCCACCCAGTCTATCCCACTCTCTCCCCACACCCTTAATATCACCACCCAGTCTAATCCACTCTCTCACCACACCCTTTAATATCCCACCAAGTCTAATCCCACTCTCTCCCCACACCCCTTAATACCACCCTTCTATCCCACTCTCTCCCCACACCCTAAACCCACCCTTATAATCCACAACACCCCAACAAACCCCCCAGACAAACCCAACCACACCCCCTTAATCCCCACCCAGTCTATCCCACACCCTCCCACCACACCTACCCCACTAATCCTACCCCCACCCTTTCCACAATCACCCACTCTCTCCCCACACCCTTAATATCCCACCCAGTCTAATCCCACTCTCTCCCCACACTCTTAATATCCCACCAAGCAAATCCCACTCTCCCCACACCCCTTAATATCCCACCCAGTCTAATCCCACTCTCTCCAACCCATCCACCCGTTAATATCCCACCCAGTCTATCCCACCACTCCAACACCCCCTTAATACCCACCCAGACAAATCCCACCTCCCCACACCCCTTAATATCCCCACCCAGTCTAATCCCCACACTCTTCCCCACCCACTCCCCTAATATCCCACCCATCTAATCCCACACTCTCCCCACCACCCCTTAATATCCACCCAGACTAATCCCACTCTCTCCCCCACACCCCTTAATATCCCACCCAGTCTAATCTCACTCTCTCCCCCCACACCCTTTAATATCCCACCCAGTCTAATCCCACTCTCTCCCCACACCCTTTAAATCCCACCCAATCTAATCCCACTGCCCACAACCTTTAATATTCCTTTTTCAAGCTTTGTCCACTTTTTGAAGTATCTATGGACTCTGCTCCAACAGTCTGTGGCAGAGAATTTCACATTCTACCCGCCCGCGGCATAAAAAATATTTCCCGATCCTTCACGTGTATTCTTTGCCATTATCTTCAATTTCGTACCATCTCACTGCAGCCTCAACGAGCGAAACAATCTCTCACTATTTCCCCGATCAGAACCCTTTGTAATCTTGCCGTCACCCCTTTACCTTCTCAGCTCCAGTGAAAGAAGTCCCAACTTTGAGTCCCTCTTCCTAACTGTAACTCCTTCCCTAGTAACATCTGAGTGAATCTCTGCTGCACCACTCCCACTGCTATTATATCTGTCCTGTACAGGGGTGCCCAGAACTGCACACAATAGTGCAACTACAGCCCAGCTAAATACAAAACCAAAAATTCTTTTTGCATTTATTAATGATCCTATCTATTTATCTCAGTGATTTAAACAACTTTTAAATGTGTTTGAGCAGTGCAGGTTGTGCTGTGTCTGTCATTTCACCAACATATCAATCTGGAGACAAAGCATTATGTTTGCTGTAGTTTGGCACTTATGTGCAGAATTTATCTGAATTAAAAATAAAATCGTTGGACTATAACTTGGTGTTGTAAAATTGTTTACAATTATCTGAATTAAGGCAGTTCAGGGAACTTTACTAACCCCTAACCCCCATCCCCCCAAACTCCATTTCCTGACTTCTCGACCCACTCTGTAGAACTGAGGATTGTTGTGAGATTTCAAACCCAGGGGTCACTACTACAAACCCTTTCCAACCAACCTGTAACGCAATGGTGACACAGTAATTTGGAAATAAACCACGAA
>NC_090353.1:37736058-37803234 GCF_035084215.1 Heptranchias perlo
GCAGGTTTGGTTATTTTGCGTGCGTCGTAAACTGTATTTCCGGTTGCCAAGCGGCGGCCAGTCGTAAAACTGGGCCTTCCAGCAGAGGAGAAGCCTCCCTCGAGTTACTGTGGGTTTATGGACAGGTTGTTATTCAGGGTTCAGATTTTTCACATCTCCTGGGGGGAATTTACTGCTTTTGGGGCTCTCCCCAAATCTGAAGATTTTATTTTCCGTCCAATTCCTGATCAAACACTAATGAATAGAGGAATTACTGCCTGTAAATGTCAGATGGGATTCTGCCCCCCTTTCCAACCTTAAAGGCTCCCCAACTCTTACTGGCGTTCGGGCTCCATGGGCACCGGCCGCCCTCCGCCCATTCTTCAGGTGTGAGTGTTGGTGGGACGTTCGACTGTGGGGACCATTGCCAGAGATCCCACTCCTGATTCCCGCCCGACGCCCCCACACTTTCCCCGCATACAGATTGGGGTCAGGAACCCTGGCTGATTCTGACCCCCCCCCCCCCCCCCACCTTGCCAAGGCCAGGGTCCTAAGGCCAATTTTAATCCCCTGACTGCTGCACTGGCGGAGATTAGTTGAGTCAAATGGGCCTATACTCCCGGGAGTTTAGAAGAATGAGAGGTGATCTCATTGAAACATATAAGATTCTTAGAGGGCTTGACAGGGTAGAGGCTGAGAGGTTGTTTCCCATGGTTGAGGAGTCTAGAACGAAGGGAACTGAGATGAGGAGGAATTTCTTCACTCAGAGGGTGGTGGCTGGAATTCTCTACCCCAGAGGGCTGTGGATGCTGAGTCATTGATTTTATTCAAGGCTGAGATCGATAGATTTTTGGACTCCAGGGGAATCAAGGGATATGGGGATCGGGCGGGAAAGTGGAATTGAGGTCAAAGATCAGCCATGACCTGATCGAATGGCGGAGCAGTGTTGGCCCCTTAAAAACTGAAAGTGGGGATATTGTCATTGACAATGGGGAAATGACGGACATGTTGAACAATTACTTTGCGTTAGTATTTACAGTAGAAAAAGAGGATAGCATGCCGGAAATCCCAAGAAAACTAATATTGAGTCGGGGACAGGGACTCAATAAAATTAAGATAAGTAAAGCAACAGTAATGAAGAAAATAATAGCACTAAAGAGTGACAAATCCCCAGGACCAGATGGTTTTCATCCCAGAGTTTTAAAGGAAGTAGGTGAGCACATTGCAGATGCCCTAACTATAATCTTTCAAAGTTCTCTAGATTCAGGAACCGTCCCTCTAGATTGGAAAATTGCACACGTCACTCCGCTTTTTAAGAAAGGAGAGGGAAACCAGAGAATTATAGACCAGTTAGCCTAACATCAGTTGTGGGGAAATTGCTGGAGTCTATAATTAAGGATAGGGTGACTGAACACCTCGAGAATTTTCAGTTAATCAGAGAGAGAGCCAGCATGGATTTGTGAAAGGTAGGTCGTGCCTGACAAACCTGATTGAATTTTTTGAAGAGGTGACTAAAGTAGTGGACAGGGGAATGTCAATGGATGTTATTTATATGGACTTCCAGAAGGCATTTGATAAGGTCCCACATAAGAGACTGTTAGCTAAGATAGAAGCCCATGGAATCGAGGGAAAAGTACGGACTTGGTTAGGAAGTTGGCTGAACAAAAGGCGACAGAGAGTAGGGATAATGGGTAGGTACTCACATTGGCAGGATGTGACTAGTGGAGTCCCGCAGGGATCTGTCTTGGGGCCTCAATTATTCTCAATATTTATTAACGACTTAGATGAAGGCATAGAAAGTCTCATATCTAAGTTTGCCGATGACACAAAGATTGGTGGCATTGTAAGCAGTGTAGATGAAAACATAAAATTACAAAGTGATATTGATAGATTAGGTGAATGGGCAAAACTGTGGCAAATGGAATTCAATTGTAGGAAAATGTGAGGTCATCCACTTTGGTCCAAAAAAGGATAGAACAGGGTACTTTCTAAATGGTAAAAAGTTAAAAACAGTGGATGTTCAAAGGGACTTAGGAGTTCAGGTACATAGATCATTGAAGTGTCATGAACAGGTGCAGAAAATAATCAATAAGGCTAATGGAATGCTGGCCTTTATATCTAGAGGACTGGAGTACAAGGGGGCAGAAGTTATGCTGCAGCTATACAAAACCCTGGTTAGACCGCACCTGGAATACTGTGAGCAGTTCTGGGCACCGCACCTTCGGAAGGACATATTGGCCTTGGAAGGGAGCGCAGCGTAGGTTTACTAGAATGATACCCGGACTTCAAGGGTTAAGATACGAGGAGAGATTACACAAATTAGGTTTGTATTCTCTAGAGTTTAGAAGGCTAAGGGGTGATCTGATCAAAGTTTATAAGATATTAAAGGGAACAGATAGGGTGGATAGAGAGAAACTATTTCCGCTGGTTGGGGATTCTAGGAGTAGGGGGCACAGTCTAAAAATTAGAGCCAGACCTTTCAGGAGTGAGATTAGAAAACATTTCTACACACAAAGGGTGGTAGAAGTTTGGAACTCTCTTCCGCAAACAGCAATTGATACTAGCTCAATGGCTAAATTTAAATCTGAGATAGATAGCTTTTTGGCAACCAAACGTATTAAGGGATATGGGCCAAAGGCAGGTATATGGAGTTAGATCACAGATCAGCCATGATCTTATCAAATGGCAGAGTGGCCTCGAAGGGCTGAATGGCCTACTCCTGTTCCTAGCAGGCTTGAGGGGCCGTATGACCTACTCCTGTTCCTAATTCTTATGTAAGGAATCTGACAACACCAGGTTATAGTCCAACAGTTTGATTTGAAAATCACAAGCATTCGGAGCTTTCCTCCTTCGTCAGGTGTACTTGACGAAGGAGGAAGCCTCCGAAAGCTTGTGATTTTCAAATAAAACTGTTGGACTATAACCTGGTGTTGTAGGATTCCTTACATTTGTCCACCCCAGTCCACATCATGCCTAATTCTTATGTTCTTATTAACTCACTCAGCTCAGACTAATTATCTGATCTCAGACCTTCTGGCCCAGCCAATCGCCCCCTTAACTTTCTTTTTTAATTTGTTCTCAGGATGTGGGCACTGCTGGCAAGGCTGGCATTTATTGCCCATTCCTAGTTGCCCTGAGAAAGGGCTGGTGTGCCTTCTCCTTGAACCATATAATTGTACAGCACAGAAGGAGGCCATTGGGCCCATCGTGCTGTGCCGGCTCTTTGATAGAACTATCTAATTAGTCCCACTCCCCTGCTCTTTCCCCATAGCCCTGTAAATTTGACCTTTTCATGTATTTATTCAATTCCCTTTTGAAAGTTATTATTGAATCTGCTTCCACCGCCCTTTCAGGCAGCGCATTCCAGATCATCACAACTCACTGCTTAAAAAAAATGTTTCCTCATCTCCCCTTTGGCTCTTTTGCTAATCACTTTAAATCCTCTGGTTACCGACCCTTCTGCCACTGGAAATAGTTTCTCCTTATTTACTCTCAAAACCATTCATAATTTTCTCTGCTTTCTCTACTCTAAGGAGAACAACCCCAGATTCTCCAGTCTCTCCACGTAACTGAAGTCCCTCATCCCCGGTACCATTCTAGTAAACGGCTAGTAAGAGGAGGGGTGGAGCCGATTAGGGACCAAAAAGGAGATTTACGTAAGGGAGATCAGAGGGTTTTTCTCACTCGGACAAAGATCACCGTTGGTTGGTTGGACAGTGTTTGAATGCTGTGTGAACAACCCTGGCATCTTGGTTAATCGTGTCAGAACTATGGAAATCACCCAAACCGAGTGCTGAGATAGTGCGTGAGCACATGGCTGTTCTCGGGTTTCACTGCACTTTATCTCGGTGCAGTCTCACAGCACTGATGGCAGGAGTCTGACAGTGCCCCAATCAGCAGTTACTATTTGTTTATGTGAATTTTATTTTTCAAATTTTTCCCCCTCCTCTCTGGAAGACCCTGACTCTCACTGAGGTACGGGGTTCCACGGACACTGACTGTCACTGGGGTACGGGTTCCACGGACACTGACTGTCACTGGGGTACGGGTTCCACGGACACTGACTGTCACTGGGGTACGGGTTCCACGGGCACTGACTCTCACTGGGGTATGGGGTTCCACGGGCACTGACTCTCACTGGGGTACGGGTTCCACGGACACTGACTGTCACTGGGGTACGGGTTCCACGGGCACTGACTCTCACTGGGGTATGGGGTTCCACGGGCACTGACTCTCACTGGGGTACGGGTTCCACGGGCACTGACTCTCACTGGGGTACGGGTTCCACGGGCACTGACTCTCACTGGGGTACGGGGTTCCACGGGCACTGACTCTCACTGGGGTACGGGTTCCACGGACACTGACTCTCACTGGGGTACGGGGTTCCACGGGCACTGACTCTCACTGGGGTGCGGGTTCCACGGGCACTGACTCTCACTGGGGTATGGGTTCCACGGGCACTGACTCTCACTGGGGTACGGGTTCCACAGGCACTGACTCTCACTGGGGTACGGGTTCCACGGGCACTGATTCTCACTGGGGTACGGGGTTCCACGGGCACTGACTCTCACTGGGGTACGGGTTCCACGGACACTGACTCTCACTGGGGTACGGGTTCCACGGGCACTGTCTCCCACTGGGGTACGGGTTCCATGGGCACTGACTCTCACTGGTCGGGTTCCAGCTGCCCTCTGGTACCTCAGGAATGGAAATCCTGGCTGATTTTTCCCTCCTAACTAAAGGGGAATAGCAAATGTACCAAAGATCAGTTGATGCACAGACTGAGTATCGAACTTGCTGCTCTGTGTGGGTCGGTAACCGACTGCATTCTCCAATGTGGAGGAATCTAGCTGGCTGATCTGAGTCAGCGATTTTGGCAGAGCAGAGCAGGGCCTGATGGTGCTCGATGTGGTCCAACCAGCTCTGGCGATGAATGGCTAAACCAGTTTTGCACCAGATTCGCTCACGTCTGTGCCCTTAACTTGAGGGAGTGAAGATGGGACCGTACCAGGGAGAATGACTAGGGGGGGGGAGAGAGTAATGGTTTCACTGGGGACAAGAGCATTAAAGGTGAAGGTGGGGGAATGATTGAGCAGATCGACAGCTGTAGAAGTATCGTGACGAATGGAGGGCCAAAGGCTAGACGGTTGGTTGCTTGAAAATGGCTTTGCAAGTGACTTTGGGGAGAGATTTTCCCAGGGATGGATGCAGAAAAGAGTGGGATTGGGAGGGGGAAGGGGTATGTGAGTGGGGAGGGATACAAGGAAGTGATCAAAGATGGCCTTATCAGTGATTGACACAATGGGAGTAGAGAGGCCACGTGAGTTGGCAAGGTCGAGGGGGCGGCTGTGACTATGCGTAGGGGAGTTTATATAGAGTGAGAGATTAAGGAAGGATAGGAGGGCAGTGAACTCAGAGGAGAGAGAACATGATGAGTTGCGATGGAGGTTGAAATCACTGAGGATGAGAAGTCGCTCGGCGCAGAGGCTGAGGGAGGAAAGCAGAGAAAATATCGCGGTGAGAAGCTTGGCGTGGTACTTGGGTGGGCGGTGGAGAACGAGGATTTTAAAGGAGAGGTGAGAGGGGTGGAACAAGGCGAGATGCTCAAAGGAGGAGAAGGTGCCAGAGGAGTAGGGGGACAGACCAAGGTGTGGTTTGGTGATAAGGGCCACACCGTCACCGCGGCGGGCTGGGCGGGGCAAACGGTGGAAGATATAGCCAGGCGGGGAGGGTTCATTAAGGGGGAAGGTGCCACTAACCGTGAGCCAAGTATCTGCCAAAGCCAAGAGGTTAATGCAATCATCTAGAATAAGATCATGGACAATACGGGTCTTATTCACCACGGCGGCCCCAGGCTCGATACCTGATTGGTGCTGAGTTGTAGCAACATTAAACTTTGAAAGCCACATTTGGTCAGACAATTCTGGGTCAGGGAGCGGGGGAAGAATCAGCTGGGGTCCCCCCTCTGGTCACTGTTCAGTGACCCACGCACCCAGTGTGTGTGCATACTGAGTAAGGACGGGCTGGGGAGCAGCTCTGCTGTCTCAGGTCCAATAACCACTGACACTGTTATTGACCAGGCAAAGACAGGTCAGATTATGGTGTTCTGCCTGAGGGTGTTGTATAAATGCAAACCCTTCTTTCACCTGAACTAGAACCTTTTCTCTTTCCAGCTACTGACGTACCAGCATTTTCTGTTTTTTATTCCAGGTTCTCGTCGGTGCAGGAAGGGCTCGTGTGTCCTCAGGCTGAAGTTTTATACAAAGTGCAACGAATATTGTAACAGCTGCTTGGCAGAGAGTGGACCACGTGTGATAGTTTAACGCCTCAGTGCGAGATGTTACTACAGGAGCTGGAACCATCCTGAGCACAGCAAACCGGGCCTGACCCCAGGGGACTGAGCGTAGGCAGACTGAGCATCTCCCAGATCACTCAGGGTGAGCACCATTTCTCCTTGTCTTGTTGCATTTTCCTTTTCTTTGTCTCCCCTCCTCTCCTGACGACATTAACTCCTTGCTGGGATACGGGCTCCGCACAATTGGCTGTTCTGCACATTGTGCCTAGGCAGTGAGCTTCAGTGGTTATTTGACTGTAGGAGGCATCACATCGGAGCCCGATCCTGTCCTCAACTAACGCACACACACACACCCCCACACACACCCCCACACACACCTACACACACACCCCCACACACACATACACACACCTACACACACACCTACACACACACATACACACACCCCCACACACCCCCACACACACATACACACACCCCCACACACACATACACACACACCTACACACACACCCCCACACACACATACACACACCTACACACACACCTACACACACACATACACACACACCTACACACACATACACACACCCCCACACACACATACACACACCTACACACACACCTACACACACACATACACACACACCCCCACACACACATACACACACCCCCACACACACATACACACACACCTACACACACACATACACACACACCTACACACACACACCCCCACACACACATACACACACACCTACACACACACATACACACACACCTACACACACACACCCCCACACACCCCCACACACACATACACACACACCTACACACACACCCCAACACACACCTACACACACACCCCCACACACACATGCACATACACCCCCCCCCCCCCTACACCGACACCCACCCCCCACACACACACACACACCAACCCCCCCACACACACACACAATCGCATATACACACACCCAAACACACACACCTACCCAGGAGTTCTGAAATTCACCCCAGGTTCCTATCATTGTGTAATAGTGAAAGAAAAATGGGAAAAGGAACAAAGGAGAAGTTTTGAAGGTAAACAACGTGTGGCCCTGTTCTGCTTGCCTGAAGCAAAGTAGCAGGTGTTTATCTAATCCTTTATTGTGACTGACTCACCAACAACATTTACAGCCGGTACAGAGTTTAGTTTATATTGTGAGAAAGAAGGTTAACTCTTAATATACTGTTAATTAACAGTCACTTTTTATTCAGCAGGGTAAGGGTCACTCACTGTGTAACTGTACAGAGTCACTGTTTATTCAGGGTGAGGGTCACTCACTGTGTAACTGTACAGGGTCACTGTTTATTCAGGGTAAGGGTCACTCACTGTGTAACTGTACAGAGTTACTGTTTATTCAGGGTAAGGGTCACTCACTGTGTAACTGTACAGAGTCCCTGTTTATTCAGGGTAAGGGTCACTCACTGTGTAACTGTACAGGGTCACTGTTTATTCAGGGTAAGGGTCACTCACTGTGTAACTGTACAGAGTCACTGTTTATTCAGGGTAAGGGTCACTCACTGTGTAACTGTACAGATGTAAACAATTTTACAACACCAAGTTATAGTCCAGCAATTTTATTTTAAATTCACAAGCTTTCGGAGATTTTCTCCTTCCTCAGGCAAATGTTCCACATCATAACTGTACAGAGTCACTGTTTATTCTCCTGGCCGGCCTCCCATTTTCTGCCCAACTGAACCAATGTCCAGACCAGGCAGCCAGTCGCCACTGAGAGGCCACCAGCTTATACCAAGGTGTCCGGCAAACAGGGAACCCTGGAAAACTAGATATTATAATACAGGCCCTGTGAGTGGAACAAACAATCTGATGCAGCATGAGATTCCAAAACACATCCCTTTTGTTAGAGTGCAGACTGCTCCTCAATATCGCATGTACAATATGCAGCAAAATCCCTGTGGAGGGGGTGAAACCGCTGGTTACTGAGCAATCTGAATGATATACGGTCACTTGTGTACCTGAGTGAGTTGTGCTGGCACCAAAAGCCATCACTAATTTCTGTACTGGAACCAAAGCCAGAATATTCAAGTTACAGGTACTGACCGAGACCCAGCCCACTGTCCTTGAAATCTCTGACTATTAACAGAAACAGTTTCATCATAGACATGGAGACTGACCAGTGACAACAAATGTGTAACCGTCAGAAAATGTGGAATTATTTTGTCCTGAAATGCTACATGTCACTCATCCTCATTGGAGTAACAATGTAAACAAGGCAAGACCATAGGGCAGAGAGAACCCTAACCCTGAATAAACAGGGACTCTGTACAGTTACACAGTGAGTGACCCTTACCTTGAATAAATAGTCATGATGTGGAGATGCCGGTGATGGACTGGGGTTAACAATTGTAAACAATTTTACAACACCAAGTTATAGTCCAACGATTTTATTTTTAATCCCACAAGCTTTCGGGGGCTTTCCCCTTCCTCAGGCGGTGTGGAAGTGACAATTTCGAATCCTTCGCATTTTAAGATCACATAACAAAGCCTGGTGATTACTGCCCGTTGCCAAGGCAATCACAGTGAGCAGACAGAAAGGTGTCATCTAAAAGGCCACTGAATATACAACCCCCCAAAAAAAAAGGGAAAAAAAAGGAAAAAAAGAGAAAAAAGAAAAAAAAAGAGACAGAACGAAGACAGTCAATGACCCGTTATATTAAAAACAGATAACATTTGTTCGCTGGTGGGGTTACGTGTAGTGTGACATGAACCCAAGATCCCGGTTGAGGCCGTCCTCATGGGTGCGGAACTTGGCTATTAATTTCTGCTCGACGATTTTGCGTTGCCGTGTGTCTCGAAGGCCGCCTTGGAGTATGTTTACCCGAAGGTCGGTGGCTGAATGTCCATCACTGCTGAAGTGTTCCCCGACAGGGAGAGAACCCTCCAGCGACGCTGCGACAACGGATGAACGGACACCGCGCAACAATCGCCAAACAGGAGGGTTCTCTCCCTGTCGGGGAACACTTCAGCAGTCATGGACATTCAGCCACCGACCTTCGGGTAAACATACTCCAAGGCGGCCTTCGAGACACACGGCAACGCAAAATCGTCGAGCAGAAATTAATAGCCAAGTTCCGCACCCATGAGGACGGCCTCAACCGGGATCTTGGGTTCATGTCACACTACACGTAACCCCACCAGCGAACAAATGTTATCTGTTTTTAATATAACGGGTCATTGACTGTCTTCGTTCTGTCTCTTTTTTTTTCTTTTTTCTCTTTTTTTCCTTTTTTTTCCCTTTTTTTTTGGGGGGTTGTATATTCAGTGGCCTTTTAGATGACACCTTTCTGTCTGCTCACTGTGATTGCCTTGGCAACGGGCAGTAATCACCAGGCTTTGTTATGTGATCTTAAAATGCGAAGGATTCGAAATTGTCACTTCCACACCGCCTGAGGAAGGGGAAAGCCCCCGAAAGCTTGTGGGATTAAAAATAAAATCGTTGGACTATAACTTGGTGTTGTAAAATTGTTTACAATTGAATAAATAGTGACACTGTACAGTTACACAGTGAGTGACCCTTACCCTGAATAAACAGGGACTCTGTACAGTTATGCAGTGAGTGACCCTTACCTTGAATAAATAGTGACACTGTACAGTTACACAGTGAGTGACCCTTACCTTGAATAAACAGTGACTCTGTACAGTTACACAGTGAGTGACCCTTACCTTGAATAAACAGTGACTCTGTACAGTTACACAGTGAGTAACCCTCACCCTGAATAAATAGTGACACTGTACAGTTACACAGTGAGTGACCCAACAACAACTTGCATTTATTCAGCATCTTTAACTTAGTAAAATGTCCAAGGCACTACACTGGAGCGATTATGAAATAAAATTTAACACCGAGCCACATAAGGAGATATTAGGACAGGTGACCAAAAGCTTGGTCAAAGAGGTAGGTTTTAAGGAGCGTCTCAAAGGAGGAGAGAGAGGCGGAGAGGTTTAGGGAGGGAATTCCAGAGCTTAGGGCCGAGGCAGCTGAAGGCACGGCCGCCAATGGTGGGGTGATTAAAATCGGGGATGCGCAAGAGGCCGGAATTGGAGGAGCGCAGAGATCTCGGAGGGTTGTAGGGCTGGAGGAGGTTACAGAGATAGGGAGGGGCGAGGCCATGGAGGGATTTGAAAACAAGGATGAGAATTTTAAAATTGAGGTATTGCTGGACTGGGAGTCAATGTAGGTCAGTGAACACAAGGTGATGGGTGAACAGGACTTGGTGTGAGTTAGGATATGGGCAGCAGAGTTTTGGATGAGCTGAAGTTTACAGAGAGTGGAAGATGGGAGACCGGCCAGGAGAGCATTGGAATAGTCGAGTCTGGAGGTAGCAAAGGCACGGATGAGGGTTTCAGATGAGCTGAGGCCGGGGCGGAGACGGGCAATGTTACTGTTACACTCCCACTGTTTGCTCCTCTCTCCAATAAAAAGCCTCTATATTACACCTGTGTGTTGGCTGTAACTGGGCTCGTGTGCAGGCCCTGTTTACTGTCATTGGAAATTGCACAGGAGCTGATTGCTTCAGCCAGCAGTCTGTGGGAGAGAGAATCAGGATCAAACAGTCAGTGCAGCAGGTATCTGATCTGTGACCCGAGTGAGAGGAAGCTGCTTGTTTTGTGAGTGGGTCAGGCTGAAGCTTTGGCTCGTTCTGGTGGTCATCTCGAGATTGCCGTTTGTTTTTGGGGCTTGCGTGATGTCATTGTGCTAAGCTGACATGAGGAAGCACTTGCTGAAAGTTCACCTGAAGCCAAGCGAGGTCAGTGGAAGTGACCCTGCCCAACACTGACCACCTGTCAGGACACTCCCTCAGGACCCGGTCATTGGCTGCTCATCCCTCACCCCTCACCCCTCACTCTCAAAACTGCCCTTTAATGTGCTGCTACTAACCCAGCATCTTAGTCTTCGGAATGTCGGCTGTGGCTCAGTGGGTCGCACTCTCGTCTCTGAGTGAGAAGGTCCTGGGTTCGAGCCCCACTCCAGAGACTTGAGCCTCATAATCCAGGCTGACACTCCCAGTGCAGTACTGAGAGAGTGCTGCACAGTCGGAGGGTCAGTACTGAGGGAGCGCTGCACAGTCGGAGGGTCAGTACTGAGGGAGCGCTGCACTGTCAGAGGGTCAGTACTGAGGGAGCGCTGCACTGTCGGAGGGTCAGTACTGAGGGAGCGCTGCACAGTTGGAGGGTCAGTACTGAGGGAGCGCTGCACAGTCGGAGGGTCAGTACTGAGGGAGCGCTGCACAGTCGGAGGGTCAGTACTGAGGGAGCGCTGCAAAGTTGGAGGGTCAGTACTGAGGGAGCGCTGCACTGTCAGAGGGTCAGTACTGAGGGAGTGCTGCACAGTTGGAGGGTCAGTACTGAGGGAGCGCTGCACAGTTGGAGGGTCAGTACTGAGGGAGCGCTGCACTGTCGGAGGGTCAGTACTGAGAGAGTGCTGCACTGTTGGAGGGTCAGTACTGAGGGAGCGCTGCACTGTCGGAGGGTCAGTACTGAGAGAGCGCTGCACTGTCGGAGGGTCAGTACTGAGGGAGCGTTGCACTCTCGGAGGGTCAGTACTGAGAGAGTGCTGCACTGTCGGAGGGTCAGTACTGAGGGAGTGCTGCACTGTCGGAGGGTCAGTACTGAGGGAGCGCTGCACTGTCAGAGGGTCAGTACTGAGGGAGCGCTGCACTGTCAGAGGGTCAGTACTGAGGGAGCGCTGCACTGTCGGAGGGTCAGTACTGAGGGAGCGCTGCACTGTCAGAGGGTCAGTACTGAGGGAGCGCTGCACTGTCGGAAGTACCATTTGGATGAGGCGTTAAACCGAGGCCCCGTCTGCCTCTCGGGTGGATGTAAAAGATCCCACGGCCACTGTTTCGAAGAAGAGCAGTGGGGGGGGGAGTTCTCCCCGGTGTCCTGGGGCTAATATTTATCCCTCAACCAACATCACTAAAAAACAGATTATCTGGTCATTATCACATTGCTGTTTGTGGGATCTTGCTGTGCCCATTGTGGCTGCCATGATTCCTACATTACAACAGCGACCACACTTCAAATTCATTGACTGGGAAGCACTTTGGGACGTTGTGAGGCCATGTAAGAATGGCCACTGGGGTGAGGGACTGGAGGACACCTGGGAGAGATAAAACCCACCCCTCAGTGAGAGTTGTTGCCTGCGGTGAGGCGGTTGGGGTGAGACTGGCGTCTGACACAGGGTCTGAATGGCTTGGCTTTCTGCTGAGGTTGCCCTCTCCCTATTCGTTTAACTTCTGACTTAATCCTATCTGCTCAGGCCATAGGTTTACGTTGTCAGTTTTTTCTCCTGCTTTCCTGAAGCTCCTGACTGTCACTGGGTTCAGGCTTCCACAGGCGGCAGGATATTCCACCACAGAGGCAGCACAGTCCAACTCAATCTTGCCCTGACCTGGTGTCCACACACACTTCCCAGCAGGGACTGCTGAGTGACCACTGAGCGTTCAGGGTGGTAGAAGGCGAACTCGATGGACCTTGGTGATAGCAATTCCTATGTTTCTATTCTTCCCCTCTCCCTCACACTCCAACTTCCGTAAGAACTCCCCGGTTTGAGAAACTCATTGAGTGAGCTATGAAGTGTTAAACCCTGCTAGCCCAAGCCTTTAAATCCCTGACCCCGGAAATATCTCCTATCCAGTGACACATTTAGCCAGAGTCCCAGCTGTGCTCCCAGGGAACAGTCTCCGATTATGGTGACAGTGTCGACTATCACAACTCACAGGAGGGGCGCTGGGCCACAGCACATAGTGACAGAACCATTAGGAGCCCCTTACTGGAAGATATCAAATCAGTGGGGTCCCGGCCTCATGAAACATTTAACAGCAGATTCACTCCCTCCTTAGAATCATAGAATGTTACAGCACAGAAGGAGACCATTTGGCCCATCGTGCCTGTGCCGGCTCTTTGAAAGAGCTATCCAATTAGTCTCATTCCCCTGATCTTTCCCTGTAGCCCTGCAAATTTTCTCCTTTTCAAGTATTTATCCAATTCCCTTTTGAAAGTTATTATTGAATCTGCTTCCACCGCCCTTTCAGGCAGTGAATTCCAGATCAGAACAACTCGCTCCCTTCTCCTTCATCCCCATTAGTTGTCTCCCCTCCTCCCTCGAAATGCCGACTGTCGCTAGGAGACTGGTCCCCTTGGTGGGGACTGTCGCTGGGGGAGGGGTCCCCTGGGTGGGGACTGTCGCTGGGGGAGGGGTCCCCTGGGTGGGGACTGTCGCTGGGGGAGGAGTCCCCTGGCTTCTTGGTGCCCTCCACTATTTTGCCCAAGTGGCCATGGACAGTGAGCAGGATATTCTAACCTGGGAGCAGCATCAGAGCCGGCACAGAGGCCACCTGTATCACCCCGACCTCTGAACCCGCTCAGATTAACAAACTCAGCCCAGGCCTGGGATTGATCGGTTACACACTGCCTTTACACACTGCCTTTACACTCTCAGCAATCCTGAGAGAGATTGGGTCCAGATAACCTCACTTAGGGACTACGGATTGTTCTCTTGTTCATTACCCCCCCTTGCCCCTCGCCCCTTCCCCTTCCCCTATGTTCCTCCCCCTCCCCTCTCACCCCTCGCTTCTCACTTCTTGGCCCTTGGCCGTTCCCCCTCGCCCCTTCCCCCACACCCCTCACTCCTCGCTCCTCACCCCTCGCCCCACCAAGACGGTTCAGAGAGACATAATCATGGACACTGAATCAAAGGAGGGGATTTTAGGAGGAGTGAGCAGAAGTTTGGTCAAAGGGCTGGGTTTTTAGGAGGGTTTAAAAGGAGAAGAGAGAGTCAGAGAGGCGGAGAGGTTTAGGGAGGGAATTCTAGAGCGTGGGGCCTAGGCAGCTGAAGGCATGGCCGCCAATGGTGGGGCGAAGGGAGTGGGAGATGCAGAAGAAGCCAAAGTCAAACAAATGGAGCATTTGGGAGGGTTGTAAAGATCTCCGAAGGTTGTAGGGCTGGAGGAGGTTACAGAGATAGGGGGGGGCGAGGCCATGGAGGGATTTGAAAACAAGGATGAGAATTTTAAAATCGAGGCGTTCCCGGACTGGGAGCCAATGTAGGTCATCGAGCACGGTGGGGGGTGATGGGTGAACGGGACTTGGTGCGAGTTAGAATACGGGGCAGCAGAGTTTTGGATGAGCTGAAGTTTACAGAGGGTGGAAGATGAGAGGCCGGCCAGGAGAGTACTGGAATAGTCAATTCTGGAGGTAACAAAGGCCTGGTTTCAGCAACAGTTAGGACTGAGATAGGGGCAGAGACGGGCAATGTTATGGAGCTGGGAGTGGGCGGTCTGCAAAGCACCGGGGACTTGAAGCAGATATCAATCAAATTGGTGACAGTTTGTCGGCTGAAGGAAACCATTGACCATTAACTCAATAAAATACCCAGAGAAAACAGGTATAAATGGATAATTCTTCAAGATACGGAAGCAGTTTTGGTTTTCAAGTGTCATTTAATGAGATTATTATGGGGGGCCTGCTGGTAACCTGTTCACACTCACTCAGCCTGCTGACTCCGAATTTGTACGATAATCAGAGGATGATCTTTGTCTGATCCTGAGGCTTCAGATAGGGATTGTGTTTTGGGGAGAGGGAAACTCACCTCGAGAGGGTCAGGCCTTTCAGGGGAGAGTCTGTGATGCATTATTTTTTAGAAATAGCGTGCAGTGAGTACACGGCGCTGTGTGCGGTGGGCGCATGGCGCTGTGTGCAGTGGGCGCATTGTGCTGTGAGCGCATGGCGCTGTGTGCGGTGGGCGCATGGCGCTGTGTGCTGTGAGCGCATGGCGCTGTGAGCGCATGGCGCTGTGTGCGGTGGGCGCATTGTGCTGTGAGCGCATGGCGCTGTGTGCGGTGGGCGCATGGCGCTGTGAGCGCATGGCGCTGTGTGCGGTGGGCGCATGGCGCTGTGTGCGGTGAGCGCATGGCGCTGTGTGCGGTGGGTGCATGGCGCTGTGTGCGCATGGCGCTGTGTGCGGTGAGCGCATGGTGCTGTGTGCGGTGGGCGCATGGCGCTGTGTGCGGTGAGCGCATGGCGCTGTGAGCGCATGGCGCTGTGTGCGGTGGGCGCATGGCGCTGTGTGCTGTGAGCGCATGGCGCTGTGTGCGGTGGGCGCATGGCGCTGTGTGCGGTGGGCGCATGGCGCTGTGTGTGGTGGGTGCATGGTGCTGTGTGCGGTGGGCGCATGGCGCTGTGTGTGGTGGGCGCATGGCGCTGTGTGCGGTGGGCGCATGGCACGGTGGGCGCATGGCGCTGTGTGCGGTGGGCGCATGGCGCTGTGTGCGGTGGGCGCATGGCGCTGTGTGCAGTGAAGGAAAAAAAGAACTTGCATTTATTTAGCACCTTTCACAACCTCAGGATGTCCCAAAGCGCTTTACAGCCAATTAAGTAGTTTTGAAGTGTAGTCACTGATACGGCCACAGCTGGAGTATTGTGTCCGATTCTGGGCACTGCACTTTAGAAAAGATGTGAAGGCCTTAGAGAGGGTGCAGAAGAGATTTACTAGAATGGTTTCAGGGATGAGGGACTTCAGTTATGTGGATAGACTGGAGAAACTGGGGTTAATCTCCTTAGAGCAGAGAAGGTTAAGATGAGATTTGATAGAGGTGTTCAAAATCATGACGGGGTTTAGATAAAATAAATAAAGAGAAACTGTTCCCATTGGCGGAAGGGTCGAGAACCAGAGGACACAGATTTAAGGTGATTGGCAAAAGAACCAAAGGCGACATGAGGAAAAACTTTTTTACGCAGCGAGTGGTTAGGATCTGGAATGCACTGCCCGAGGGGGTGGTGGAGGCAGATTCAATCATGGCCTTCAAAAGGGAACTGGATAAGTACTTGAAAGAGAAAAAATTTGCAGGGCTACGGGGAAAGGATTAACTGGATTGCTCTTACAAAGAGCCGGTATGGGCTCGATGGGGCGAAGGGGCCTCCTCCTGTGCTGTAACCACTCAATGATCCTAAGTGTTGTCACTGTTGTAATGTAGGAAACGCAGCAGCCAATTTACACATAGCAAGCTCCCAAAAAGAGCACTGTGATAATGACCAACCTGTTTTAGTGATGTTGCTACTGGGATAAATATTGGCCAGGACACTGGGGAGAGTTCCTCTGTTCTTCGAAATAGTGCCATGGGATCTTTTAAGTCCACCTGATGGGGCCTTGGTTTAAAGTCTCATCGAAAGACAGCACCTCCGACAATGCGGCATTCCCTCAGTACTGACCCTCCGACAGTGCAGCGCTCCCTCAGTACCGACCCTCCGACATTGCAGCGCTCCCTCAGTACTGACCCTCCAACAGGGCAAGCTCCCTCAGTACTGACCCTCCGACAGGGCAAGCTCCCTCAGTACTGACCCTCCGACAGGGCAAGCTCCCTCAGTACTGACCCTCCGACAGGGCAAGCTCCCTCAGTACTGACCCTCCGACAGGGCAAGCTCCCTCAGTACTGACCCTCCGACAGGGCAAGCTCCCTCAGTACTGACCCTCCGACAGGGCAAGCTCCCTCAGTACTGACCCTCCGACAGGGCAAGCTCCCTCAGTTCTGCACTGAAGGGTCAGCCTGGATTATGGGCTAATTCCCTGGAGAGGCGAGAGTGCCAACACTGAGCCACGGCTGATGCTTATAACCCCAGTTGTTAAAACCTTAGTTCCACAGCGTTTCAAACCCAGTGTGAGTGTAGTAGATGGGAGGCTGTTTAGCACTGACAGATACACATGCACAGCTGTACAGACGGTTACGTACAGCTCTGTAGCTCGATATGGTAATGTGCCCAGCTGTTGTAGGACTATCGGGGGTAGAGAGATGGGAGGTCGAATTTCACACACTAATTCCCCACTTGTTGAAAAATATCCCCCCCAAAACTGCTTGCACCAGTTACGTGAATCTTAACCCCCCCCCCCGCTCTCGCAGCCAATCGCCAGCTTAAACAGCGAAGGCGGGCAGACTGTGAGCATTCTCATTGAACTACTTTAAGCGAGGGGTGGGCAGGAGTTGTCCCTTCTGTGCGGTGCCCACAGCTGTTTCAGATTTCACGACCAGAAATGAGTGTCTTGAAACTGCAGCTGTCTGAGACAGATGTCTGAGACAGAGCAGATGTGAAATTCCACCCGTGATGTAAGCAGCAGGAGTGAGAGGAGATAAGAGTCCAAAACACTTCAGAGACTCAATGTGACAAGTTAGAAATCCGGCACTGTGATCATAGCAGGGGGCAACTTTAAAATGATTTAAGGATTTGATCGGGTCAATAGAGAGAAACTATTTCCTCTGGTGGGGGGAGTCTAGAACAAGGGGGGCTCTCCGATCCGCAGTTACACCGACTGATGGATCAGGACAAGCAAATGAAAACAGAGACAAATAATAATGACAGCTTGCCTTTAATTCCTGATTAGTGCAACAGGACAACGCACACATTAAGTGTCTGCTCCAGATCATTTGCACCCTCCTCCTCCCCCTCTTCTCCTCCCCTCCCCCCTCCTTCCCCTCCCCCCTCCTTCCCCTCCCCCCTCCTCCCCCCCCCTCCCCCCCCCCTCCCCCCTCCTCCCCCCCCTTCCCCTCCCCCCTCCTTCCCCCGTCCCTCTCCTTCCCTCTCCTCTCTCCATCCCTTCCTTCTCTCCCTCTCCCTCTCTCTCTCCTTCTCTCTCCCTTCCTTCCTTCCCTCTCTCTCTCCCTCCCCCCCGGCCTCGGACTCTTTCGGTTGCCTGTCTGCTGGTTAATGGATGACTTAATTCCCCAAATGACATCAGCGGCTGTGGGAGAGCTGAGTTGAGCGGAGAGAATCAATCGAAGCACTTTAGGGAGCCCGGGCCAGGAGGACTTTGCTGATGAAGCCCAAGTATGACCGATTCAGGAGCGATTCGGTGACACCAGGAGCCGAGCTGGTGCAGAGCCTGACGATGAGCGGCAAGGTCGGAGCAACGCCGGTCGGCGCGGCCCCCTCGGTCGAAGAGCTGGAGGACCCCACCACTTTCTGCACGCTCATCCCCAAAATTCCCCACTGGAAATTCTCGCCCTCCTCCTCCGGCTTCCTGGGCGGCCGGAGCCCGGCCAAGGAGCTGTCTCCCCCGAGGGCAGCCCCTCCTGCCCCTCCTGCCGGCCTGGCCGCTGTCCTGGGATCCTGTGACTCGCTGTGCCCCGCTCCCTGTTCCCCACAGGCCACGGACAGACTGCGCGGAGGGGCCGGGAGGAAGGTCCGAGTGGACGGGGTCAGACTGGCCGGAGAGGAGTGGAATCGCAAAGGAAGTTTCATCAACAAACCCTCCCAGGGGTGGCTGCACCCGGAGGGGGACATTCTGGGATCCGGAATCTCCTACATCGTCCGGGTGAGTGCATCAAACCTCTGCTTACACCCTTAACCCTCTCCTGTCTCCAGCACAGTTCACCTGTCAGTCTGAAAATAGCCATCAGGTTACACGCTGCTCACTGAGCCTGAACATCCCCCGGTAGAGAGTGTGCCTCCCCTCCAGGACACCACACTCTGCAGCCTCTCACACTTTATACACTCCTTCCAGTCACTGTTACACACAACAAGCTGCATTATAGAATCTTACAGCACAGAAGGAGGCCATTAGGCCCGTCGTGCCTGTGCCAGCTCTTTCAAACAGCTGTCCAATTTAGTCCCACTCCCCAGTTTTTTCCCCCCATAACCTGCAAATTAATCCACTTCGAGTACTTGTCCAGTTGCGTTTTGAAAGTTCCTGTGGAATCTGCTTCCACCGCCCTTTCAGGAAGTGGGTTCCAGATCTTAACAAGCTTCTGTGTGGAAAAAATTTCTCCTAATTTCCCCTGTGGTTTTTTTGCCAATTATTTTAAATCTGTGTCCTCTGGTTACCGACCCAATTGCCTGTGGAAACACTTTCTCCCTACTTGCTCTATCAAAACCCCTCATGATTTTGAACACCTCTATTAAATCTCCCCTTAACCGTCTCTGCTCTAAGGAAAACAACCCCAGCTTCTCCAGTCTCTCCACATAACTGAAGTCCCTCATCCCTGGTACCGTTCTAGTAAATCTCCTCTGCACTCTCTCTAAGGCCTTCACATCCTTCCTAAAGTGCAGTGCCCAGAATTGGACACAATACTCCAGCTGAGGCCAGTGATTTGTAAAGGTTCAGCATAACTTCCTTGCTTTTGTATTCAATGGCTCTGTTTACAATCCCAAGTATCCCATACGCTTTCTTAATCACCTTATCAACCTGCCTTGCCACCTTCAATGATTTGTGAATATGCTCCCCCAGGTCCCTCTGCTCTTGCACCCCCTCAAAATACTACCATTTACATTATACGGCCTCTCCATGTTGCCCCTCCGAAAGTGCATCACTTCACACTTATCCACATTAAATTTCATCTGCCAAGTGTCTGCCAATTTCACCAGTCTGTCTATCTCCTCCTGAAGTCTGTTACTATCCTCCTCACTATTTACTACATTGCCAAGTTTTGTATCATCTGCAAACTTCGAAATTGTGCTCCCTGTACCCAAATCCAGGTCATTTATATATAACAAGAAAAGCAATGGTCCTAATACTGACCCCTGGGTGACCCCACTGCATACTTCACTCCAATCAGAAAAACATCCGTTCACCACTACTCTCTGCCTCCTATCCCTTAGCCAATTATGTTCCCTGTCCCTTTAATCCTATGTGCTTCTATTTTCCGAATAAGTCTGTTATGTGGCACTTTATCAAATACCTTTTGAAAGTCCATATATACAACATCTACTGCACTACCCTCATCAACCCTCTCTGATACTTCATCAAAGAACTCAATCAGGTTAGTCAGACACAATTTGCCTTTAACAAATCCGTGCTGGCTGTCCCTTAGTGTCCCAAGTAATAATTAATTTTGTCATTGACAATCGCCTCTAGTAGTTTTCCCACCACTGACGTTAGACTGATTGGCCTGTAGTTACCAGGTTAATCCCTCTCCCCTTTCTTGAACAGAGGTGTAACATTTGCAGTCCTCCAGTCCTCTGACACCATATCCAAGGAGGATTGAAAGATTGTGGTCAGAGCTTCTGCTATTTCCACCCTTGCTTCCCTCAGCAACCTCGGATGCATCCCACCTGGACTGGGTGACTTGTTAACTTGAATGATGCCAACCTATTTGGCACCTCCTTTCTATCTATTTTTATCCTATCCAATATCTCTACTCCCTCCTCCTCTTTTACTGTGACATTAACTTCATCCTCTTTAGTGAAGACAGATGCAAAGTCCTCATTCAGTCCCTCAGTCATGCCCTCTGCCTCCACGTGATTTCCTTTTTTATCCCTAATTGGCCCCACCATTCCTTTAACTATCCTTTTACTTTTCATATGTTTTAAAAACATTTTTGGGTACCCTTTTCTGTTACCCGCTAATCTTTTCTCAAATTCTCTCTCTGTCCTTCTTATATCTTTTTTCAATTTCCCCCTGCACTCTCTGTATTCTGCCTTGTTTTCGACTGTATTCTGTACCTGACATTTGTCATAAATCTCCCTTTTTAGTTTTATTTTAACCTCTATTTCCTATGTCCAGGGAGCTCTAACTTTGAATGCCCCATCTTTCCTCCTTTTGGGAATATATTTGGTTTGTACCCGAACAATCTCTGCCTTGAAGGCCCGCCATTGCTCAGATTTACTCCTCGTTCTCCTTCTCACTATTTGGGGGTCTGTAGTGAACACCCAGCAATGTAACAGCTCCTTTTCTGTTCCTTAACTCTAACCAAATAGATTCAGTCTTTGAACCTTCTTGTATATCATCCCTCTGTAGAACTGTAATATTATCCTTGATCAATACTACCCCCCTTATTCATGATCGATACTGCCCCCCCCCTTATTCATGATCAATACTGCCCCCCTTATTCTTGATCAATACTGCCCCCCTTATTCTTGATCAATACTGCCCCCCTTATTCTTGATCAATACTGCCCCCCTTATTCTTGATCAATACTGCCCCCCTTATTCTTGATCAATACTGCCCCCCTTATTCTTGATCAATACTGCCCCCCTTATTCTTGATCAATACTGCCCCCCTTATTCTTGATCAATACTGCCCCCCTTATTCTTGATCAATACTGCCCCCCTTATTCTTGATCAATACTGCCCCCCTTATTCTTGATCAATACTGCCCCCCTTATTCTTGATCAATACTGCCCCCCTTATTCTTGATCAATACTGCCCCCCTTATTCTTGATCAATACTGCCCCCTTATTCTTGATCAATACTGCCCCCCCCTTATTCTTGATCAATACTGCCCCCCCTTATTCTTGATCAATACTGCCCCCCCCTTATTCTTGATCAATACTGGCCCCCTTATTCATGATCAATACTGGTCCCCTTATTCATGATCAATACTGGCCCCCTTATTCATGATCAATACTGGCCCCCTTATTCATGATCAATACTGGCCCCCTTATTCATGATCAATACTGGCCCCCTTATTCTTGATCAATACTGGCCCCCTTATTCTTGATCAATACTGGCCCCCTTATTCTTGATCAATACTGGCCCCCTTATTCTTGATCAATACTGGCCCCCTTATTCTTGATCAATACTGGCCCCCTTATTCTTGATCAATACTGGCCCCCTTATTCTTGATCAATACTGGCCCCCTTATTCTTGATCAATACTGCCCCCCTTATTCATGATCAATACTGCCCCCCTTATTCTTGATCAATACTGCCCCCTTATTCTTGATCAATACTGCCCCCTTATTCTTGATCAATACTGCCCTCCTTATTCATGATCAATACTGCCCCCCTTATTCATGATCAATACTGGCCCCCTTATTCATGATCAATACTGGCCCCCTTATTCTTGATCAATACTGCCCCCCTTATTCTTGATCAATACTGCCCCCCTTATTCTTGATCAATACTGCCCCCTTATTCTTGATCAATACTGCCCCCCTTATTCTTGATTAATACTGCCCCCCTTATTCTTGATCAATACTGCCCCCCTTATTCTTGATCAATACTGCCCCCCTTATTCTTGATCAATACTGCCCTCCTTATTCATGATCAATACTGCCCTCCTTATTCATGATCAATACTGCCCCCCTTATTCTTGATCAATACTGCCCCCCTTATTCTTGATCAATACTGCCCCCCTTATTCATGATCAATACTGCCCCCCTTATTCTTGATCAATACTGGCCCCCTTATTCTTGATCAATACTGCCCCCCTTAATTCTTGATCAATACTGCCCCCCTTAATTCTTGATCAATACTGCCCCCCTTATTCTTGATCAATACTGCCCCCCCTTATTCTTGATCAATACTGCCCCCCCTTATTCTTGATCAATACTGCCCCCCTTATTCTTGATCAATACTGCCCCCCTTATTCTTGATCAATACTGCCCCCCTTATTCTTGATCAATACTGACCCCCTTATTCTTGATCAATACTGCCCCCCTTATCCCTGATCATTACTGCCCCCCCTTATCCCTGATCATTACTGCCCCCCTTATCCCTGATCATTACTGCCCCCCCTTATCCCTGATCATTACTGCCTCCCCTTATCCCTGATCATTACTGCCCCCCCTTATCCCTGATCATTACTGCCCCCCCTTATCCCTGATCATTACTGGCCCCCCTTATCCCTGATCATTACTGGCCCCCCTTATCCCTGATCATTACTGGCCCCCCTTATCCCTGTTCATTACTGCCCCCCCTTATCCCTGTTCATTACTGCCCCCCCTTATCCCTGATCATTACTGCCCCCCCTTATCCCTGATCATTACTGCCCCCCCTTATCCCTGATCATTACTGCCCCCCCTTATCCCTGATCATTACTGCCCCCCCTTATCCCTGATCATTACTGCCCCCCCTTATCCCTGATCATTACTGGCCCCCCTTATCCCTGATCATTACTGGCCCCCCTTATCCCTGATCATTACTGGCCCCCCTTATCCCTGATCATTACTGGCCCCCCTTATCCCTGATCATTACTGGCCCCCCTTATCCCTGATCATTACTGGCCCCCCTTATCCCTGATCATTACTGGCCCCCCTTATCCCTGATCATTACTGGCCCCCCTTATCCCTGATCATTACTGGCCCCCCTTATCCCTGATCATTACTGGCCCCCCTTATCCCTGATCATTACTGGCCCCCCTTATCCCTGATCATTACTGCCCCCCCTTATCCCTGATCATTACTGCCCCCCCTTATCCCTGATCATTACTGGCCCCCCTTATCCCTGATCATTACTGGCCCCCCTTATCCCTGATCATTACTGGCCCCCCTTATCCCTGATCATTACTGGCCCCCCTTATCCCTGATCATTACTGGCCCCCCTTATCCCTGATCATTACTGGCCCCCCTTATCCCTGATCATTACTGGCCCCCCTTATCCCTGATAATTACTGCCCCCCCTTATCCCTGATCATTACTGGCCCCCCTTATCCCTGATCATTACTGGCCCCCTGATCCCTGATCATTACTGGCCCGCCCACCTTGCTTATTTCCTTCCCTATTCCTCCTGGATATTGAAGCCAGGAATGTTTAGTTCCCATTCCTGCCCGTGTTTAAGCCCGGTTTCCGTTATTGCTGCTTTATCATTCACCGTGTGGCAACTTGTGCCTGTAGCTCACCAACCTTATGTGTAACACTCCTCGCATTAACACACATGCATTCCAACACCATGCAAGTCGGCTTTGCTTTTCTCCTTCACCTAATTCCTGCTCTTTCTACACTATTCTTTATTCTGTTGCTGTTTGTCCCTGCTTGTTTTCTATGCACCTTGTCTCTCCTCTCTGCTGCTGCATCCTGGAGCCGCTCCCCCTGACCAGTTAGTTTAAACCGTCCCCCATAGCACCAGTTAACCTTCCCGTGAGGACATTGGTCCCAGCCCTGTTCAGAAGCAACCCGTCCGGCTTGTACAGATCCCCCCTGCCCCAGAACTGGTCCCAGTGCCCCAGGAATCTGAAGCCCTCCCTCCACCATTTCTCCAGCCACGCATTCACCTGCATTATCTTGCTGTTCCTACACTCACTAGCACGTGGCACAGGGAATAATCCAGAGATTACCATCTTTGAGGTCCTGTTTTTCAATCTTTGTCCTAGCTCTTGAAATTCTGCCTGTAAGACCTCAGCACTTTTCCTATCTGTCATTGGTTCCAACATGGACCACACCTTCTGGCTGTTTCCCTTCCCGTTGCAGAATGACCTGTACCCATTCCGTAATATCCTTTATGTTGGAAACTGGGTTTATCAGAGTTAAACTGACTCATATTCATTCAAAAGGGCTTTAGAGGCTATTTGAGTTTGAGGAAAGTTTTTGTGAGAGATCTGCGACACAGACTGTATTACGGTGAGGGGTGTGCGACACAGACTGTATTACGGTGAGGGGTGTGCGACACAGACTGTATTACAATATATATCAATGACTTGGATGAAGGAACAGAGTGTCTTGTGGCCAAATTTGCTAATGATACAAAGATAGGTGGAAAAGCAAGTTGTGATGAGGACACAAAGTGTCTGCAAAGGGATATTGACAGGTTAAGCGAATGGGCAAAAATTTGGCAGATGAAATATAATGTGGGAAAATGTGAAGTCATCCACTTTGGGAGGAAAAATAAAAAAGCAAAATATTATTTGAATGGAGAAATACTACAAAATGCTGCGGTACAGAGGGATCTGGGTGTCCCCGTACATGAAACACAAAAAGTCAACATACAGGTGCAGCAGGTAATCCGGAAGGCAAACGGAATATTGGCCTTTATTTCTAGGGGGATGGAGTATAAAAGCAGGGAAGTCATGCTCCAACTGTACAGGGTGCTGGTGAGACCACACCTGGAGTACTGCGTACAGTTCTGGTGCCCTTATTTAAGGAAGGACATACTTGCATTGGAGGCAGTTCAGAGAAGGTTCACTCAGTTGATTCTGGGTATGGAAGGGTTGTCTTATGAGGAGAGATTGAACAGGTTGGGTCTATACTCATTGGAGTTTAGAAGAATGAGAGGAGATCTTATTGAAACATACAAGATTCTGAGGGGACTCGAAAGGGTAGATGCTGAGAGGATGTTACCCCTCATGGGGGAATCTAAAACTAGGGGGCATAGTCTCAGAATAAGGGGTCGCCCGTTTAAGACGGAAATGAGGAGGAATTTCTTCTCCCAGAGGGTCGTGAATCTTTGGAATTCTTTACCCCAAAAAACTGTGGAGGCTGAGTCATTGAATACACTCAAGGCTGAGTTAGACAAATTTTTGATCAGCAAGGGAATCAAAGGATATGGGGAAAGGGCGGGAATGTGGAGTTGAGGTAAAAATCAGATCAGCCATGATCTCATTAAATGGCGGAGCAGGCTCGAGGGGCCGAATGGCCTACTCCTGCTCCTATCTCTTATGGTCTTATGGTCTTATTACGGTGAGGGGTTGTAACACAGAGACCGTCTTGCGGTGGGGAGCATTGTGTGTCGGACAGTGTTCTATCAGGGACCTCTCTATCTCTCTCTCTGTTTGTTGCTGCGGAGAAATTAAATAAAAAAGAACAGTCCCAGTGATGGAACCGTATCCCTCCACGACATAAGACCAGGGAGCAGAGAGGAGATGAAATGAATGGGGGAATTGGGGGAACTGGGGTGGAACGATTCCTTCCTGTACTGGCAGAGTGCAGTTACACTAAAACTTCATCTCAGCAAAGTCTGCACAAAAACTAAACAAACAGAAGGAGCTGCATAAATTGGGCCACCTTTTAAAGTTCATTTCACTCAATCATTTTTTTGCCGATATTCTCACTCCCCCCAAGGGCGCTCCCACCCTCCCCCTGATATTCTCACTTCCCCCCCCCCGCCGATATTCTCACTCCCCCCCCCCCCCCCCCCGATATTCTCACTTCCCCCCCCCCCCGATATTCTCACTTCCCCCCCCCCCCCGATATTCTCACTTCCCCCCCCCCCCCGATATTCTCACTTCCCCCCCCCCCCCGATATTCTCACTTCCCCCCCTCCCCCGATATTCTCACTTCCCCCCCCCCCCCGATATTCTCACTTCCCCCCCCCCCCCCCGATATTCTCACTTCCCCCCCCGATATTCTCACTTCCCCCCCCACCCCGATATTCTCACTTCCCCCCCCACCCCGATATTCTCACTTCCCCCCCCACCCCGATATTCTCACTTCCCCCCCCACCCCGATATTCTCACTTCCCCCCCCCCCCGATATTCTCACTTCCCCCCCCCCCCCGATATTCTCACTCCCCCCCCCCCCCCCCCCGATATTCTCACTCCCCCCCCCCCCCCCGATATTCTCACTCCCCCCCCCCCCCCGATATTCTCACTCCCCCCCCCCCCCCGATATTCTCACTCCCCCCCCCCCCCCCCGATATTCTCACTCCCCCCCCCCCCCCCCCGATATTCTCACTCCCCCCCCCCCCCCGATATTCTCACTCCCCCCCCCCCCCCCGATATTCTCACTCCCCCCCCCCGATATTCTCACTCCCCCCCCCCGATATTCTCACTCCCCCCCCCCGATATTCTCACTCCCCCCCCCCGATATTCTCACTCCCCCCCCCCGATATTCTCACTCCCCCCCCCCGATATTCTCACTCCCCCCCCCCGATATTCTCACTCCCCCCCCCCGATATTCTCACTCCCCCCCCCCGATATTCTCACTCCCCCCCCCCGATATTCTCACTCCCCCCCCCCGATATTCTCACTCCCCCCCCCCCCCGATATTCTCACTCCCCCCCCCCCCCCGATATTCTCACTTCCCCCCCCGATATTCTCACTTCCCCCCCCGATATTCTCACTTCCCCCCCCGATATTCTCACTTCCCCCCCCGATATTCTCACTTCCCCCCCCGATATTCTCACTTCCCCCCCCGATATTCTCACTTCCCCCCCCCGATATTCTCACTTCCCCCCCCCCCGATATTCTCACTCCCCCCCCCCCCCCCCGATATTCTCACTCCCCCCCCCCCCCCGATATTCTCACTCCCCCCCCCCCCCCGATATTCTCACTCCCCCCCCCCCCCCGATATTCTCACTCCCCCCCCCCCCGATATTCTCACTCCCCCCCCCCCGATATTCTCACTTCCCCCCCCCCCCCGATATTCTCACTTCCCCCCCCCCCCCGATATTCTCACTTCCCCCCCCCCCCCGATATTCTCACTTCCCCCCCCCCCCCGATATTCTCACTTCCCCCCCCCCCCCGATATTCTCACTTCCCCCCCCGATATTCTCACTTCCCCCCCCGATATTCTCACTTCCCCCCCCGATATTCTCACTTCCCCCCCCGATATTCTCACTTCCCCCCCCGATATTCTCACTTCCCCCCCCGATATTCTCACTTCCCCCCCCGATATTCTCACTTCCCCCCCCGATATTCTCACTTCCCCCCCCGATATTCTCACTTCCCCCCCCGATATTCTCACTTCCCCCCCCGATATTCTCACTTCCCCCCCCGATATTCTCACTTCCCCCCCCGATATTCTCACTTCCCCCCCCGATATTCTCACTTCCCCCCCCGATATTCTCACTTCCCCCCCCGATATTCTCACTTCCCCCCCCGATATTCTCACTTCCCCCCCCGATATTCTCACTTCCCCCCCCGATATTCTCACTTCCCCCCCCGATATTCTCACTTCCCCCCCCGATATTCTCACTTCCCCCCCCGATATTCTCACTTCCCCCCCCGATATTCTCACTTCCCCCCCCGATATTCTCACTTCCCCCCCCGATATTCTCACTTCCCCCCCCCCGATATTCTCACTTCCCCCCCCCGATATTCTCACTTCCCCCCCCGATATTCTCACTTCCCCCCCCGATATTCTCACTTCCCCCCCCGATATTCTCACTTCCCCCCCCGATATTCTCACTTCCCCCCCCGATATTCTCACTTCCCCCCCCCGATATTCTCACTTCCCCCCCCCGATATTCTCACTTCCCCCCCCGATATTCTCACTTCCCCCCCCGATATTCTCACTTCCCCCCCCCCCGATATTCTCACTTCCCCCCCCCCCGATATTCTCACTTCCCCCCCCCCCGATATTCTCACTTCCCCCCCCCCCGATATTCTCACTTCCCCCCCCCCCGATATTCTCACTTCCCCCCCCCCCCGATATTCTCACTTCCCCCCCCCCCCCCCGATATTCTCACATCCCCCCCCGATATTCTCACATCCCCCCCCGATATTCTCACATCCCCCCCCGATATTCTCACATCCCCCCCCGATATTCTCACATCCCCCCCCGATATTCTCACATCCCCCCCCGATATTCTCACATCCCCCCCCGATATTCTCACTTCCCCCCCGATATTCTCACTTCCCCCCCCGATATTCTCACTTCCCCCCCCGATATTCTCACTTCCCCCCCCGATATTCTCACTTCCCCCCCCCGATATTCTCACTTCCCCCCCCCGATATTCTCACTTCCCCCCCCGATATTCTCACTTCCCCCCCCGATATTCTCACTTCCCCCCCCGATATTCTCACTTCCCCCCCCGATATTCTCACTTCCCCCCCCGATATTCTCACTTCCCCCCCCGATATTCTCACTTCCCCCCCCCGATATTCTCACTTCCCCCCCCGATATTCTCACTTCCCCCCCCCGATATTCTCACTTCCCCCCCCGATATTCTCACTTCCCCCCCCGATATTCTCACTTCCCCCCCCGATATTCTCACTTCCCCCCCCGATATTCTCACTCCCCCCCCCCCCCCCCCCCCTGATATTCTCACTCCCCCCCCCCCCCGATATTCTCACTCCTCCCCTCCCCCTCCCCGGGGATATAGGCTCATGGCCATCTGTTATGTTTACGCCGAGATGATGATCGTCAGCAGCCTATTTGACTAGGGAGGGCGTCGCAGTCGGTCCTGACCCAATGCACTCCCTGCTCGCACCTTCCGGTCAGAGTCACTGGACGGTGATCAAGAGCAGGAATCTTCTCCTTGCTAACACCACAGGCTGGGACTGAAAGTTATTCATAAAGAGAATATTTGATGTTGCAGCAGATCGACACGGCGCATGTGTCCCATAACCATGGCGCCAGGTATTCCCTACTCATACAGAGTCAGCATGACTACCCACTACATACAGTGCTGGTCTTGCACTTCTACAGAGAGTAAACGTGGTGAGATCAGTCTCCGGGGGATTGAGAAGTGAGAGCTGGAGCAGCTGGGGGGCAATGGGCAGAATCCTAAATGACTCAGCACTATCTCCCTTCCACTTCCCGGCATTAATGTGCCCTTAGTGACCTTGCCTGCTCGTGTGGTGCAGTGGGAGCTGTGATGAGCCACTTAAGAGACCAAAATGTAATTTAAGCAGCTGCGAAACTCTGTAACCAACCCTCCCCCAGCCAGGACACGTCCTCTCCTCAAGCCTCTCAGTCAGTGGGGATCAGTTATCCATAGCATTAACACTGGGAGATCTCCTCCCAGACACAGCCCCTCAGTGTTTGTGTGAAATGTGTCAGCTCTGTCTGTACAATGTATGTGTGGGTGTGTGTGTTTGTATTTATGTATGTGTGTGTATTTGCATATATGTGTACTAGTAATGTGGATTTGTGTGAGTGAGAGTATGTAGGAGTATAGAATCATAGAAAGGTTACAGCACGGAAGGATGCCATTCGGCCCATCGAGTCCGCGTGGCTCTATACATGAGCAATCCGGCTAGTCCCACTCCGCCGCCCTATCCCCGTAGCCCTGTAAATTTTTTCCTTTCAAGTACTTGTCCGTGTGTGTGTGAGGGTGGGTGTGTGTGAGGGTGGGTGTGTGTGAGGGTGGGTGTGTGTGAGGGTGGGTGTGTGTGAGGGTGGGTGTGTGAGGGTGGGTGTGTGTGGGTGGGTGTGTGTGAGGGTGGGTGTGTGTGAGGGTGGGTGTGTGTGAGGGTGGGTGTGTGTGAGGGTGGGTGTGTGTGAGGGTGGGTGTGTGTGAGGGTGTGTGTGTGTGAGGGTGGGTGTGTGTGTGTGAGGGTGGGTGTGTGTGTGTGAGGGTGGGTGTGTGTGTGTGAGGGTGGGTGTGTGTGTGTGAGGGTGGGTGTGTGTGTGTGAGGGTGGGTGTGTGTGTGTGAGGGTGGGTGTGTGTGTGTGAGGGTGGGTGTGTGTGTGTGAGGGTGGGTGTGTGTGTGTGAGGGTGGGTGTGTGTGTGTGAGGGTGGGTGTGTGTGTGTGAGGGTGGGTGTGTGTGTGTGAGGGTGGGTGTGTGTGTGTGAGGGTGGGTGTGTGTGTGTGAGGGTGGGTGTGTGTGTGTGAGGGTGGGTGTGTGTGTGTGAGGGTGGGTGTGTGTGTGTGAGGGTGGGTGTGTGTGTGTGAGGGTGGGTGTGTGTGTGTGAGGGTGGGTGTGTGTGTGTGAGGGTGGGTGTGTGTGTGTGAGGGTGGGTGTGTGTGTGTGAGGGTGTGTGTGTGTGAGGGTGAGGGTGTGTGTGAGGGTGAGGGTGTGTGTGTGTGTGAGGGTGTGTGTGAGGGTGAGGGTGTGTGTGAGGGTGTGTGTGTGTGTGAGGGTGTGTGTGAGGGTGAGGGTGTGTGTGTGAGGGTGAGGGTGTGTGTGAGGGTGAGGGTGTGTGTGTGAGGGTGAGGGTGTGTGTGTGAGGGTGAGGGTGTGTGTGTGAGGGTGAGGGTGTGTGTGTGAGGGTGAGGGTGTGTGTGTGAGGGTGAGGGTGTGTGTGTGAGGGTGAGGGTGTGTGTGTGAGGGTGTGTGTGTGAGGGTGTGTGTGTGTGTGTGAGGGTGTGTGTGTGTGTGTGAGGGTGAGGGTGTGTGTGTGAGGGTGAGGGTGTGTGTGTGAGGGTGAGGGTGTGTGTGTGAGGGTGTGAGGGTGTGAGGGTGTGAGGGTGTGAGGGTGTGAGGGTGTGAGGGTGTGAGGGTGTGAGGGTGTGAGGGTGTGAGGGTGTGAGGGTGTGAGGGTGTGAGTGTGTATATGTGTGCCCCCGTCCACTGTCTGAGGCGGAACCAGACTGTTCGCAACCTTGGCGTTCTATCTGACCCTGAGCTTCTGACCACATATCCTCTCCATCACCAAGACCGCCTACTTCCACCTCCATTACATCTCCCGACTCCGCCCCGGCCTCAGCTCATTTGCTGCTGAAACCCTCATCCGTGCCTTTGTTACCTCCAGACTCGACTATTCCAATGCTCTCCTGGCCGGTCTCCCACCTTCCACCCTCTGTAAACTTGAGCTCATCCAAAACTCTGCTGCCCCGTATCCTAACTCGCACCAAGTCCCGTTCACCCATCACCCCCTGTGCTCGCTGACCCACATTGGCTCCCGGTCCAGCAACTCTACGATTTTAAAATTCTCATCCTGGTTTTCAAATCCCTCCGTGGCCTCGCCCCTCCCTATCTCTGTAACCTCCTCCAGCCCTACAACCCTCCGAGATCTCTGCACTCTGGCCTCTTGCGCATCCCCGATTTTAATCGTTCCACCATTGGCGGCCGTGCCTTCAGCTGCCTGGGCCCTAAGCTCTGGAATTCCCTCCCTAAACCTCTCCGCCTCTCTCTCCTCCTTTAAGACGCTCCTTAAAACCTACCTCTGTGACCAAGGAGTCAAAGTTGGTGTTTTAATCACTCCTGTGAAGCACCTTGGGACATTTTACTACGTGAAGGCGCTATATAAATGGGCGTGTGTGTGTGTGTGTGTGTGTGTGTGTGTGTGTGTCGGCGGATGTATATTGTTTATTGACAGATATCGGGCTAGTTGAAATGGTTTAGTCACTTCCAGTTTGAAGAAAAAATACTTTCTTTATTTGTGTTTTTAATTTTTTTCTCTCCTGAAGACTCACTAAACCACACCCTTGATCAGTGACCCCACACACCCTAACCCAGGGGTCACTGGACAGTGATCAGGAGCAGGAACACTGGCTGATTTCCCCCTCTCTCTAACCCAGGGGTCACTGGACAGTGATCAGGAGCAGGAACACTGGCTGGTTTCCCCTCTCTCTAACCCAGGGGTCACTGGACAGTGATCAGGAGCAGGAACCCTGGCTGGTTTCCCCTCTCTCTAACCCAGGGGTCACTGGACAGTGATCGGGAGCAGGAACCCTGGCTGATTTCCCCCTCTCTCTAACCCAGGGGTCACTGGACAGTGATCAGGAGCAGGAACACTGGCTGGTTTCCCCTCTCTCTAACCCAGGGGTCACTGGACAGTGATCGGGAGCAGGAACCCTGGCTGGTTTCCCCTCTCTCTAACCCAGGGGTCACTGGACAGTGATCGGGAGCAGGAACCCTGGCTGATTTCCCCCTCCCTCTAACCCAGCACAAGAGAAGCTGGACATTAGTGCTTGGCACGGCTGTGACGCTGTCCATTGTCCATTGTCCAGTGTCCAGCTGACACACACTCTGTTTGCTCACAAGCAAAGTCAGGTACAGCTGGTGAACTTGGAACCCGTTTCCCAGCAACAGCCACCAACGCTGTCAGACGAGGGGGGATCGGCAGAAAATGGAGGGAGAGAGAAAATCGGTGAGGAAAGAGAGTTTGAGTACAATAGAGTGAAGTTAAAGGACATTTGGAATGGGAAAGAAAAGAGACTGATGAAGGGGATAAGCACAGAGCAAGTGTAGCGTTTTTCACTTAATTGTAAAATTATTTTTTAATTTATTCTAGTCGATCTCCCGGGTTCAAGGAAATCAAGTTCAAGGGTTGAGGTGAAGCGGAGATAGTGAGTGGAGGATAATTGGTCCCACCCCCGACCCCTCCTCTCCCGCCCCCGACCCCTCCTCTCCCGCCCCCGACCCCTCCTCTCCCGCCCCCGACCCCTCCTCTCCCGCCCCCGACCCCTCCTCTCCCGCCCCCGACCCCTCCTCTCCCGCCCCCGACCCCTCCTCTCCCGCCCCCGACCCCTCCTCTCCCGCTCCCGCCCCCGACCCCTCCTCTCCCGCCCCCGACCCCTCCTCTCCCGCCCCCGACCCCTCCTCTCCCGCCCCCGACCCCTCCTCTCCCGCCCCCGACCCCTCCTCTCCCGCCCCCGACCCCTCCTCTCCCGCCCCCGACCCCTCCTCTCCCGCCCCCGACCCCTTTCTTTAGGCCTACACATATAAGAGACAAGAGAGCCCTGCACAGATTAGTTCTTTATGTGAGGCTTTTCCTGTGTATGGATGTGACTGTGTGAATACAGGCAAGTGATTAATCTTGTTTGTTGCTTTGTTTGACCCTTTGTTCCAGTACATGGGCTGTATCGAAGTGGTAAAATCGATGAGATCCCTCGACTTCAACACTAGGACACAGGTCACAAGGTAAGATGAGGTCCTCCATTGTCTGTAACTTGCAGTGTCTCCTCCTTATAAACCTTGGACAGGATAAGCCACTTCATGGGGCTTAACCTGCACAAGGTCATTGACCTGTTACTTGATTAAAGAAGCTTGGAAAGAAACTGGTAGAAATGTAAATATAATCAATATGCAAATTTCACCCTCGTTTAGATGTCGTTCCTCAAAGATATTGTCCGCTTATTATTTCATTGGGTCAGAGAATCATTCCCACAATTCAGTCGTTCTCTGCAAATATCGACCTTTCCAGACACAACCTAGAAATATGACACAGATACGGAACCCCCCACTGAGGTGGGTGTGGAGTGGGACATTCGCTTTCTGTCTTTCTTTCTTTCTTTCTTTTTTTCTCACTCTCTCTTGGCTCAGAAGATCAAGATGTCAAATCAATTTGGGTGGAGGTAAGAAATAGCAAGTGAAAGAAATCAGTGGGAGTAGTATATAGGCCCCCTAACAGTAGCTACACTGTAGGGCAAAATATTAATCAGGAAATAAGGGGGGCTTGTAAAAAAGGTAATGCAATAATCATGGGCGATTTTAACTTTCACAGAGATTGGACAAATCAAATTGGCAAAAATAGCCCTGAGGAGGAGTTCATAGAGTGTATTAGGGACTGTTTCTTAGACCAATACGTCGGGGAACCAACCAGGGAACAGGCTATTTTGGATCTGGTAATGGGTAACGAAACACGATTAATTAATGATCTCAAAGTAAAGGATCCCTTGAGAAACAGTGATCATAACATGATAGAATTTCACATCCTGTTTGAGAGCGAGGATCTTGGGTCTGAAACTATTGTATTAAACTTAAATAAGGGCAATTATAAAGGAATGAGGGCGGAATTGGCTAAAGTGGACTGGGTAAACAGATTAGATGGGATGATGGTGGATAAGCAATGGCAAACATTTAAAAAGATATTTTATGACTCGCAACAAAAATATATCCCTGTGAGGAGGAAAGACTCCACAAAAAGGGTGAACCAACCATGGCTAACTAAGGAAGTCAAGGATGGTATCAGGTTAAAAGAAAAAACATACAACATGGCAAAGATTACTGGTAAGCCCGAAGATTGGGAAAACTTTAAAAACCAGCAAAGGATGACTAAAAGAATAATAATTGTAAACAATTTTACAACACCAAGTTATAGTCCAGCAATTTTATTTTAAATTCACAAGCTTTCGGAGGCTTCCTCCTTCCTCAGGTGAATGTTGTGGAAGGAGGAAGGAGGAAGCCTCCGAAAGCTTGTGAATTTAAAATAAAATTGCTGGACTATAACTTGGTGTTGTAAAATTGTTTACAATTGTCAACCCCAGTCCATCACCGGCATCTCCACATAAAAGAATAATAAAGAGGGAGAAAATAAATTATGAGAGTAAACTAGCAAGAAATATAAAAACTGACAGTAAAAGCTTCTACAAGTATATAAAAAGGAAGAGGGTAGCTAAAGTAAACATTGGTCCCTTGAGGATGAGACTGGGGAAATAATAATGGAAAACAAGGAAATGGCAGAGGAATTGAACAGATATTTTGTATCTGTCTTCACAGTAGAAGACACTAATAACATACTAATAATAGTAGAAAATCAAGGGGCAAAGGGGAGGGAGGAACTAAAAACAATCACTATCACTCGAGAAAAAGTACTGGGTAAACTAATGGGTCTAAAGGCTGACAAGTCCCCTGGACCTGATGGCTTGCATCCGAGGGTCTTAAAGGAAGTGGCTACAGAGATAGTGGATGCATTGGTTGTAATCTTCCAGAATTCACCAGATTCTGGAAAGGTCCCAGCGGATTGGAAAACCGCAAACGTAACACCCCTATTCAAGAAGAGAGTGAGACAGAAAGCAGGTAACTATAGACCAGTTAGCCTAACATCATTGGGAAAATGCTAGAATCCATTATTAAGGAAGTAGTAGCAGGACATTTGGAGACTCATAATACAATCCAGGAGAGTCAACATGGTTTTATGAAGGGGAAATCATGTCTGACAAATTTATTAGAGTTCTTTGAGGAAGTAACGGGCAGGGTGGATAAAGGGGAACCAATGGATGCAGTATATCTGGATTTCCAAAAGGCATTCGATAAGGTGCCACATAAAAGATTACTGCACAAGATAAGAGCTCATGGTGTTGGGGGTAATATACTGGCATGGATAGAGGATTGGCTAACAAACAGAAAACAAAGAGTTGGGATAAAAGGGTCATTTTCAAAATGGCAATCTGTAACTAGTGGGGTGCCGCAGGGCTCAGTGCTGGGGCCTCAACTATTTACAATATATATCAATGACTTGGATGAAGGAACAGAGTGTCTTGTGGCCAAATTTGCTAATGATGCAAAGTTAGGTGGAAAAGCAAGTTGTGATGAGGACACAAAGTGTCTGCAAAGGGATATTGACAGGTTAAGCGAATGGGCAAAAATTTGGCAGATGGAATATAATGTGGGAAAATGTGAAGTCATCCACTTTGGGAGGAAAAATAAAAAAGCAAAATATTATTTGAATGGAGAAATACTACAAAATGCTGCGGTACAGAGGGATCTGGGTGTCCTCGTACATGAAACACAAAAAGTCAACATACAGGTGCAGCAGGTAATCCGGAAGGCAAACAGAATATTGGCCTTTATTTCTAGGGGGATGGAGTATAAAAGCAGGGAAGTCATGCTCCAACTGTACAGGATGCTGGTGAGACCACACCTGGAGTACTGCGTACAGTTCTGGTGACTTTATTTAAGGAAGGACATGCATTGGAGGCAGTTCAGAGAAGGTTCACTAGGTTGATTCCAGGTATGGAAGGGTTGATTTATGAGGAAAGATTGAACAGGTTGGGTCTATACTCATTGGAGTTTAGAAGATTGAGAGGAGATCTTATTGAAACATGCAAGATTCTGAGGGGACCTGATAGGGTAGCTGCTGAGAGGATGTTACCCCTCATGGGGGAATCTGAAACTAGGGGACATAGTCTCAGAATAAGGGAAATGAGGATGAATTTCTTCTCCCAGAGGGTTGTGAATCTTTGGAATTCTTTACCCCAAAAAGCTGTGGAGGCTGAGTCATTGAATACATTCAAGGCTGAGTTAGACACATTTTTGATCAGCGAGGGAGTCAAAGGATATGGGGAAAAGGCGGGAAAGTTGAGTTGAGGTAAAAATCAGATCAGCGATGATCTCATTAAATGGCGGAGCAGACTCGAGGGGCCGAATGGCCTACTCCTGCTCCTATCTCTTATGGTCTTATGGTCTCTCTCTTTATTTCTCTCTCTTTCTCTCTCTACTTACTTTCTTTCTTTTTCTGATTTCTCTCTCCTTGTGTCTCAAGAATAAGGAGTTTACTGCAAGTGATTGGTGTTTGTGAGATGACTGCAGACAGGGCAGCCTCCTATGTGCTGACAGTGTTATATTTAATGGTTGCTTAGCTCCTCTGCAGTGATGTACACAGTAAAGAGTGTGGTGCTGAGAGTGGGGGTAGAAATAGCAGCACAGATCAATAGGGTAAAGTGAGGGCTGATTACAGCTCGAATCCATTATTGATGGTTCTCCTTAAAGAGCCAATCAAGTTCCTGTAAATCTGAGAATGTCCAGGGCTGGAAACAAAACACAGAGCAACTCACAACTGATCAATAAAATTTGCTGTGAAGTGAGGTCCTTGTCTTCTGAATTCTGAACAGGGGCTCGAATTATTTGTCGGGAAGAGAATAGTGAGGGGTGCAGCCCGGTACTTTGTGTCGAAACCCGAGGGTGTGTGGCCAATCTTCTCACTAGTCTCACTGTCTGTTAATTCTCTCCTCTCCTGAAGGTGCTGACTCTCACTGGGGTACAGGTCCCCCCCTCTCCTGAAGGTGCTGACTCTCCCTGGGGTACAGGTCCCCCCCTCTTCTGAAGGTGCTGACTCTCCCTGGGGTACAGGTCCCCTCCTCTCCTGAAGGTGCTGACTCTCCCTGGGGTACAGGTCCCTTCCTCTCCTGAAGGTGCTGACTCTCCCTGGGGTTCGGGTCCCCTCCTCTCCTGAAGGTGCTGACTCTCCCTGGGGTACAGGTCCCCTCCTCTCCTGAAGGTGCTGACTCTCACTGGGGTACAGGTCCCCTCCTCTCCTGAAGGTGCTGACTCTCACTGGGGGACAGGTCCCTTCCTCTCCTGAAGGTGCTGACTCTCCCTGGGGTACAGGTCCCCTCCTCTCCTGAAGGTGCTGACTCTCCCTGGGGTACAGGTCGCCCCCTCTCCTGAAGGTGCTGACTCTCACTGGGGTTCAGGTCCCCTCCTCTCCTGAAGGTGCTGACTCTCACTGGGGTACGGGTCCCCCCCTCTCCTGAAGGTGCTGACTCTCCCTGGGGTACAGGTCCCCCCCTCTCCTGAAGGTGCTGACTCTCCCTGGGGTACAGGTCCCCTCCTCTCCTGAAGGTGCTGACTCTCCCTGGGGTACAGGTCCCTTCCTCTCCTGAAGGTGCTGACTCTCCCTGGGGTACAGGTCCCCTCCTCTCCTGAAGGTGCTGACTCTCCCTGGGGTACAGGTCCCCCCCTCTCCTGAAGGTGCTGACTCTCCCTGGGGTACAGGTCCCCCCCTCTCCTGAAGGTGCTGACTCTCTTTGGGGAATGACTGCCTCACAGTACCTTACCCAAGTGGCCCCTTCTTCACCTGTGAGCTTGGACAGTGGGCGTTAGCAGGCTATGCTACCCTGGAGGGCATGGCAGCGAAACCCAATCTGTCCTCACTCAATGACCACACAGACATTGATTCCAGGACAGTTTTCAGGATGATAATCTGGCTGATGTTTCTCCTCTGAAAGCCAGGGCACTGAAGGCCAATTGGAGTGTTCTTACTGCTAGCTCAAGTGAGATGAGTTAACTCTGCAAACACCGGGGTGGGGTGTTCAGCTGCTGACTGGGTAAACTGGTTGGGGTATAGTAGTGTAGTGAGACTCGTAATCCAGAGAACGGGAGTTCAAATCCTACCCTGGCAGTTTGAGAATTGGAATTCAGTTTTTTTTAAATCTGGAAATAAAAAGCTGACATCAGTGAAGCTGTCGGATTGTCATAAAAACAAAGTGGATAAATTGAATCCTCCCAGGGTTAGAAACATTCCCGTTCCTCCAGCAGGATTCAGGTGATCCTGAATTATTTGTCAGTGTATTCCACTGATCTGGGTGTGTGTGTGGTGGGTTGGGGATCAGGCGAAGTAGCCGTGAGATGGCTCGACAGCATGAATCCACCGCGAGACTCGGTAACTGGTCACCTCTCACGGACTGCGATGGTTTAACTAGTCTCACGGCCCTTGGTGTCTTTATCCTCCAAGCCCCTGACTCCCGATTGGGGCCGGTTTTTGCTCAAGTACCCGCTCTTCACGTGTGAGATAGTCAGAGTCCAGGTCCTCAGCAACCCAGAGAGAGGATTGTAAACAAAATATTAAATTGTTTTGGACAAAGTAAATCCTGAACATTGCTTTAAAATAAAGTCGGCTAGTGCAGTCAGAGGTGAGAAATAGGAATGAATGAAAAAGGAATTTAGATCAGACACCAGGTTCAGTGGGTCGCACGCCCGCCTCTGAGTTTTTAAAAATTTGTTCACGGGATGTGGGCATCGCTGGCGAGGCCAGCATTTATTGCCCATCCCTAATTGCCCTTGAGAAGGTGGTGGTGAGCCGCCTTCTTGAACCGCTGCAGTCTGTGTGGTGACCGTTCTCCCACAGTGCTGTTAGGAAGGTTGTGGCTTCAAGTCCCCACTCCAGATCCAAGGACTTGAGCCCATAATCCAGGCCGACACTCTCGGGGCAGTGCTGAGGGAGCGCAACTGCCGGAGGGGCCGTCTTTCGGATGAGACTTTAAACTGAGGCCCAGTCTGCCCTCTCAGCTGGACATTATTTTGAAGAAGAGCAGGGGAGTTCTTCCTGGTGTCCTGGCCAATATTTATCCCTTAACTAACATCATCAAAACAGATGATCTGGTCATTATCACATTGCTGTTTGTGGGATCTTGCTGTGTGCAAATTGGTTGCTGCGTTTCCTACATTGCAACAGTGAGCACACTGTAAAAGTACTTCATTGGCTGTGAAGTGCTTTCGGACATCCTGAGCATGAAAGGCGCGATAGAAATGCAAGCTCGTTCTTTCTTAGTTGGGGATAATCAGCAAAGGAGCAGAAACAACAGTTTTTTGAACGAGTTAAAGCACAATTGGATGGTGGGCTGGAAGAATGAGAACATTAGAGGGATGATGGGCTGAATAGCCTTTCCTCACCCTACACCAACTCCTTCAATGGAGTGGTGACGATCTGCAGGGCAACACTGGGGGCAGTTACAGTGGGGCTCAGTACCCCAGGGCCACAGATGTTAATTGTATCCATATGATTTATATCAGTTAGTGTTAATTGTATTCAGGTGGTGCGTATCAATCGGGGACTCTCTTGTATCCGTTTATATGAGCACTGATCTAGTGTGTGGAGGGGGGGTAATGTGGAGCTCTGTGAATAGAGGCTTGGAAGCAACTGAAGATCAGGCTCTAGTATTCTATCCCTCACCACCGGGCGATCCAATTTATTATAAACAGAGGGGAAATTAGCCAGACAGGCATCTATTATTCTGGACTTATAACTCGAGTTTCTTTTCCTTTGTAGGGAAGCCATTAATCGGCTGCATGAAGTAGTGCCAGGAGTGAAAGGGGATTGGAAAAAGAAGGTACAAAACTATAAAGAGTGAGCTGGGATGGTGTTGGATTTATTTTACTTGGGGTCGGCTGCACTGTTTAGCTTCTGTACATTGACAAGGTGAAGAGGGGTTCTTCTACCTGCTGGGGTCCCGGGGGAATGGGAATGGGAATGGCGATCTCACTCCGCGCGATGCCCTCCCGTTTATTTTACCCGTTGTTAGCTGGAGATGCACGATTCCCATTGGTACGAGCAAGGGAATCTCGCATCGAAACCCACATCGATTCACCAAACCCAGTCTCTGTTTCTGTCAGTACTCTGATCGCAGCTAGGAATCAGTTTCAAATCAGAATTGTACTGATGGGTCAGTGAGGAGCCGTCTGGGGTACGGGTTCCACAGACACTGACTCTCACTGGGGTACGGGTCCCACACACACTGACTCTCCCTGGGGTACGGATCCCACACACACTGACTCTCGCTGGGGTACAGTTCCATTGGCACTGACTCTCCCTGGGGTACGGGTCCCACAGACACTGACTCTCGCTGGGGTACGGGTTCCACGGGCACTGACTCTCACTGGGGTACGGGTTCCATGGGCACTGACTCTCACTGGGGTACGGGTCCCACAGGCACTGACTCTCACTGGGGTACGGGTTCCATGGGCACTGACTCTCCCTGGGGTACGGGTCCCACAGACACTGACTCTCGCTGGGGTACGGGTTCCATGGGCACTGACTCTCACTGGGGTACGGGTCCCACAGACACTGACTCTCGCTGGGGTACGGGTTCCATGGGTACTGACTCTCCCTGGGGTACGGGTTCCATGGACACTGACTCTCCCTGGGGTACGGGTTCCACGGGCACTGACTCTCCCTGGGGTACGGGTTCCACGGACACTGACTCTCCCTGGGGTACGGGTTCCATGGACACTGACTATCACTGGGTTACCGGTTTACATGGGCACTGACTCTCCCTTGGGTACGGGTTCCATGGACACTGACTCTCCTTGGGGTACGGGTTCCATGGACACTGACTCTCCCTGGGGTACGGGTCCCACAGACACTGACTCTCGCTGGGGTACGGGTTCCATGGACACTGACTCTCCCTGGGGTACGGGTTCCATGGACACTGACTCTCCCTGGGGTACGGGTTCCATGGGCACTGACTCTCCCTGGGGTACGGGTTCCATGGACACTGACTCTCCCTGGGGTACGGGTCCCACGGGCACTGACTCTCCCTGGGGTACGGGTTATAAGGGCACTGACTCTCACTGGGGTACGGGTTATAAGGGCACTGACTCTCGCTGGGGTACGGGTTCCATGGACACTGACTCTCCCTGGGGTACGGGTTCCATGGACACTGACTCTCCCTGGGGTACGGGTTCCACGGGCACTGACTCTCACTGGGGTACGGGTTCCACGGGCACTGACTCTCCCTGGGGTACGGGTTCCACAGACACTGACTCTCACTGGGGTACGGGTTCCACGGGCACTGACTCTCACTGGGGTACGGGTTCCAAGGGCACATACGGTTTCCAGTAGGGGTTTATTCCTCATGGTGACCCCCGAGGAGACTGTGCCTACTGCTGCCCTGATCGAGATCGACTAACTCTGCGCAGACTGGAGACGGGGCCTGGGGCTCCCATTGTCTGTGGCTCGGTCATACGATGAATATTACCCCACATTTGGGACTGTATGATTTATTTCCATGTGTGTCTTTTAGCCCACGAACCAATCCCTGCAGGCCGTGCTTGGCAGGAGCAACCTGAGGTTTGCTGGGATGAGGATCACGGTCAATATCTCCATCGAAGGATTAAATCTGGCACTCCCGACCACGAGACAGGTAAAGAGACATCAGGGAGAGGGAGGGGTGGGGAGGGCAGGGAGAGGGAGGGGTGGTGGACGGGCAGGTAACGGGAGGGGTGGGGGACGGGCAGGTAACGGGAGGGGTGGGGAGGGCAGGTAAAGAGACACCAGTGGGGGGGGGTTACAGGAGGGGTTAGGGGGACAGACACTGTCCTCAAACAAAAACAGGAAATGCTGGAAGCACTCAGCAGGTCAGTCAGACTCTTCATCAGAACAGGAATAAATTACAGATGAACAGCATTTAAAAAGGGTGAAAACAAAGAGAAAGGGGAGAGACAGGCGGGCACGCTCGCGCTCTCGTGCAGAGGCTCGCGCTCTCGTGCAGAGGCTCGCGCTCTCGTGCACACACGGACACACATGCCTTGATGTGTTTGTTCTTCCCATGGGGCTGAGAGTTTGGGGAATGTGGCTTTTAGAGATTTTTTTGTGCTGTCCGTTCAGTGAACCGTTTTGTGCGATTCATTCACAGATTATCGCGAATCATCACATGCAGTCTATCTCCTTCGCGTCAGGTGGGGATACGGTAAGGAGCCCCTCGGCCTGACACACACTCCTTCTCCACCAACTTCTCTCTCCTCAGCTGCTCATCACTACAGTGGCTAAAGATAAAAGGCAGAGCCCCTCTGCTTTAAATCGACCCATTCTAGTGGGTAGTCCCCCAGATCTGGGGCCTCTAGTAACCGTTCTCACCCTCCCTGAGAGGCTCCATCCGTGGATTGTGCTGTTAGCCGATCCCACCTGATGTGGGACTGGGCCCCACACACAGGACGGTCTGTGCTCGCTGCTGACAAACCTACTTACCCAACGTCAGATTGAAAAGGACTGATTATGAAGCACATAAGAAAGACTTGTATCTGTACCAGATCTTACCACATCTCTCAGCAATGACCCAAAGAACTTCACGTTCAATGAGTTACTTTGAAATGCAGCCACTGTTATTATGTAGGCAAATGCCGTCAGCAAGATCCTACAAACGGCAGTGAGATGACTGAGTTAACCAGCGCAGGTCAGGGACAGGGGCACACTGTACTCTCGAGGAGTCCCGCGATGCAGCGCCCCGTCGGAATGCGCTGTGTACCCGTGATTTCCTGAACCCCGGATTGCGGAATTACCCCTATTGTGCAAACATTAACCTGGGAATAATTAACGTGTTGGTATGAAATTCCTCAGGCTGCTATTTTAATGGAGGTGTTAACCCGTTAACCCATTAACTATTTACCCGTTAACCCATTAACTGTTAACCTGTCATTTTAAGCAGGTTCGTTCCTCCATTAAAATAGCAGAGAAATGCATTTTACAGAAATGTATCAGTCACTGAACTCCTTCCACTCTCAGTCGCCCGTTTAATCCCTCGGACTTTTATATAAAAAAAAGGACCAGGACACGTTTACCAAGTTCCTGCAACGTTCGACCCCCTGAAACACCTAGTTGCATGTCCCTCCTTAGTTTCCAGTCTGGCTATAAACCAGTTACTAATTGGATCTCTTCCTGTGTAGGATACCGCAGATTACGTTGCTTACGTAGCAAAGGATCCAGTGAACCAGAGAGGTGAGTGGTCCTGACAACAACAGCTTGCATTTATATAGCGCCTTTAACATAGTAAAACGTCCCAAGGTGCTTCACTGGGGTGATTATCCAACAAAATTTGACACCAAGCCATGTATATGGCAATAAAACTAAATGGTACAATTATAAAGCGGGTCCAGGAACAGAGAGAGCTGGGAGTGTACGTACACAAATCTTTGAAGGTGGCAGGACAAGTTGAGAAGGCTGTTTTAAAAAAGTGTACAGGACCCTGGGCTTTATTATTAGAGGCATAGAATACAAAATCAAGGAAAGGCTTAATTTATCCTTTTTGAACTTGAGTTTTTTGTTTTCCACCTTCTCCTCCTGCACACTTTGATAATGACCCCCTCTTCCTACCATAGCGGTGACTCGCTGTATTCCAGTATAGACTTTCAGAGGTTCTCTCTTCATTGTCGAAACTGACTGTTAAAATTTTGTTTGCTTTTGCAGTGTTAGCAAACAGTAGGATGTCACTCTGATAGTCACATGCTTCCACCTCCGCCTCACAGATAACAGCCAGTGTATTTAACGTGTGGCAATACAAGAAGTTACATTTTAATTTCACCGTTACATCATGATTAATGCACTCAAATTTCCTGCCGAAGATTTCATGGAATGCTAATGAGGAGATAAAAACACACTGTCTAGAATCCAAGCCCCACAGTTCCAGTTTACTACCTAGTTCACAAAAAGTATATAATTCACACGCAGATCAAACGAGGTCTGTGGCTGTGAGACGAACAAACGAGGGTAGAAATTGAAACGTATTTTGCCCATTTTCTGAGTCCAAAATGGGTGCCTCGAAGTTGAATTTTGTAGCGCACCATCCTGCGTCAGGACGGCACCAGAAGTGCACCCGACGCCATATTGGTTTGGGCGCTCATTTGGTGTCCCTAGCGGACGCTTGAAACAAACACAGGGATCACTAAAATATGTCAATAAAGTTCAATTAGGACCCTTTTGAGAAATCGGCATCCGTGCCTGAGAAACTTCTGAAACCTGCCCGGCAAATCATGGCGGGAACAGTCGGGCAGCAGCCTTCACAAGCTCGGTATAAAGGGATCCTTACCTTAATGGACCGCCATGCTCTCCGACATTGTGCGCAGAGTGCAGGGAGCATCGCCACATGCACAGCCCTCTAGTCTTTCCTCTGAACTACACATGGCACCAGTCTCTGATCTGGTGTCTCAAAGTGTAAGGTCGAGAGACGATTCCTTTTCTGCAGTGCTGTCTTCATCTTCCTCTGCTTCCTCAGGGCTTTGTGGCGCTTCTGGTCCTGAAATGGAAGAAAGGGACAAGGGTTAGCGTTTATTGGCATGGGTAAACAAAGACAGATGAGTGGCTTCTGAAAGCAGCAATAATTTGTCAAGCGTAATGTGTGAGGGTGAGATTTAAGTGAGACGGGAACGAGGGTAAGATGGTGGAAAAACCTGCAGGTGTTGTCCTCCCGCCTTTCCAGGCACGCCTCCTGTCCACGATGTAACCGGAGGACACAGGTTTAAGGTGATTAGCAAAAGAATCAGAGGCGACATGAGGAAAAACACTTTTTACGCAGCGAGTTATGATCTGGAATGCGCTGCCTGAAAGGGCGGTGGAAGCAGATTCAATAATAACTTTCAAAAGGGAATTGGATAAATACTTGAAGGGGAAAATTTACATGGCTATGGGGGAAGAGCAGGGGAGTGGGACTAATTGAATAGCTCTACCATAGAGCTGGCACAGGCACGATGGCTGAATGGCCTCCTTCAGTGCTGTATCGTTCTATGATTCTATGACAAGGAGATATTGGGACTGGTGACCAAAAGTTTGGTCAAAGAGGTAGGTTTTAAGAAGCGACTTAAAGGAGGAGAGAGAGTCGGAGAGGTTTAGGGAGGGAATTCCAGAGCTTAGGGCCCAGGCAGCTGAAGGCACAGCCGCCAATGGTGGGGTGAAGGAAATCGGGGATGTGTAAGAGGCCAGAATTGGAGGAGCGCAGAGATCTCGGAGGGTTGTAGGGCTGGAGGAGATTACAGAGATAGGGAGGGGCGAGGCCATGGAGGGATTTCAACAGAAGGATGAGAATTTTAAAATCGAGACATTCCTGGACCGGGAGCTAATGTAGGTCAGCGAGCACAGGGGATGACGGGTGAATGGGACTTGGTGCGAGTTAGGATACAGCCAGCAGAGTTTTGACACACAAATGATGTTGCATTATGATGTGGGTCCAAGCCCCACTCCTGGGACTTGAACACAAAATCCAGGCTGACACTGCAGTGCAGTACTGAGGGAGTGCTGCACTGTCAGAGGTGCTGTTTTTGGGATGAGACATAAAACTGAGGCCCCGTCTGCCCTCTCAGATGGACGTAAAAGATCCCACAGCACTATTTTGGAGAAGAGTCAGGGAGTTCTCCCCGGTGTCTGGTCAATATTTATCCCTGAACCAACACCTCAAAAACAGATTATCTGGTCATTATCACATTGCTGTTTGTGGGCTCTTGCTGTGTGCAAATTGGCTGCCATGTTTCCCTGCATTACAACAGTGACAACACATCAAAAGAACTTCATTGGCTGTAAATTGCTTTGGGACGTTCTGAGGATGTGAAAGGTGCTATATAATTGCAAGTCTTTCTATCTATCTCTCCTATCTATTTATCTATCTATCTATCTGGATACAAATGAGCGCGGTCCCAGACACGAAGTTGAGAAATAGGCTGTAATCCGTGTGCGCAGCAAGTGCTGTGGAGCACGTGTGACACGATCGCACGCTCTCAATTTCACGCTCGTCTGTTGCACATTTTATGGCTTGCAAACCAGGAAATGATGTCATACGGACGGACTCTACATAAAAATCTGACAGCAGGAGGGTCGGGTTCAGAACGGGGGAGGGGCGGGGCCCGGGAATGAGGGGGCGGGGCCCGGGAATGAGGGGGCGGGGCCCGGGAATGAGGGGGAGGGGCCCGGGAATGAGGGGGAGGGGCCCGGGAATGAGGGGGAGGGGCCCGGGAATGAGGGGGAGGGGCCCGGGAATGAGGGGGAGGGGCCCGGGAATGAGGGGGAGGGGCCCGGGAATGAGGGGGAGGGGCCCGGGAGTGAGGGGGAGGGGCCCGGGAGTGAGGGGGAGGGGCCCGGGAGTGAGGGGGAGGGGCCCGGGAGTGAGGGGGAGGGGCCCGGGAGTGAGGGGGAGGGGCCCGGGAGTGAGGGGGAGGGGCCCGGGAGTGAGGGGGAGGGGCCCGGGAGTGAGGGGGAGGGGCCCGGGAGTGAGGGGGAGGGGCCCGGGAGTGAGGGGGAGGGGCCCGGGAGTGAGGGGGAGGGGCCCGGGAGTGAGGGGGAGGGGCCTGGGAATGAGGGGGAGGGGCTGGGTTACTTGCTGGGCGAATGCCACAGTGACACCAGTGGTGGGAGGCCTGCAACTACACCGTGACAGCTCAGTTTTGATTCTAAATATTGACAGAAGATTTGCCAAAAATCGTACGACAGGAAATTGGACAAGACGAACACGTCACATGTGAGAGTTTTAATAAATTATATTGAGATTGTGTGGTTTTGGGATGTTTGCCTGGACACTACGATGCTCTCAGACTGATGGAGCCTTGTGTTAATGTCCTGTAGCCTGCCACATTCTGGAATGCTGTGAGGGCTTAGCACAGACGGTCATCAGCACCATTGGACAGGCCTTCGAACTGAGGTTCAAACAGTATCTCCACAGCCCCCCGAAGCTGGTCGCCCCTCTCGACAGGTGAGATTTCTCAGCACTGACTCTTTGTGCCCGTGTGTGACAGTCCTGAGCAGTGGAAGTGTTCGTGATTCAGTCCACGTACAGTCAAAAGTCAAAATAATGAAACTGATCTTTATACTTGCAGCTGCCAGTTTTGCCCCAGCCCCTCTCCTCCGCTGAAGCTGCTGACTCTCCCTGGGGTGCAGTTCCCCGGGCGCTGACTGTCCCCTGGGGTGCAGTTCCCCGAGCGCTGACTGTCCCCTGGGGTGCAGTTCCCCGAGCGCTGACTCCCTGGGGTGCAGTTCCCCCGGTGCTCACTCTCCCTGGGGTGCAGTTCCCCGAGCGCTGACTGTCCCCTGGGGTGCAGTTCCCCGAGCGCTGACTCCCTGGGGTGCAGTTCCCCCGGTGCTCACTCTCCCTGGGGTGCAGTTCCCCGGGCGCTGACTCTCCCTGGGGTGCAGTTCCCCGGGCGCTGACTGTCCCCTGGGGTGCAGTTCCCCGGGTGCTGACTGTCCCCTGGGGTGCAGTTCCCCGGGTGCTGACTGTCCCCTGGGGTGCAGTTCCCCGGGTGCTGACTGTCCCCTGGGGTGCAGTTCCCCGGGTGCTGACTGTCCCCTGGGGTGCAGTTCCCCGGGTGCTGACTCTCCCCGGGGTGCAGTTCCCCGGGCGCTGACTCTCCCCGGGGTGCAGTTCCCCGGGCGCTGACTCTCCCCGGGGTACAGTTCCCCGGGCGCTGACTGTCCCCTGGGGTGCAGTTCCCCGGGCGCTGACTCTCCCTGGGGTGCAGTTCCCCGGACGCTGACTGTCCCCGGGGTGCAGTTCCCCGGGCGCTGACTCTCCCTGGGGTACAGCGTGACTGATTGGCGAACAGCCTTGCTCTGTGAACTCTCTCTCATCCAGTTGGTAATAAATCGCATCCACCAACTGAAGTTGTACGATCGTGATTGGTCGTAACTCAAGAAGGAAGTGGATTTGGAGCAGTGATATTTACGGTGCTCTGTTAGGCTCCGGGTCCTTCTCCCGAGACCCTGCGCCGTCTTTGCTTCGTCTCTCTCGACCTCTGCCCATGTCTGGCTGTGAGGTGCTGACTGAGATGATTCAGGGCTGTCTCCTCTCAAGAGTGAGGGAATCACAGACACAGACCCCCGTCCCATCACCGTGTGGGGGGGAATCACAGACACAGACCCCCGTCCCATCACCGTGTGAGGGAATCACAGACACAGACCCCCGTCCCATCACCGTGTGGGGGGGAATCACAGACACAGACCCCCGTCCCATCACCGTGTGAGGGAATCACAGACACAGACCCCCATCCCATCACCGTGTGAGGGAATCACAGACACAGACCCCCATCCCATCACCGTGTGAGGGAATCACAGACACAGACCCCCATCCCATCACCGTGTGAGGGAATCACAGACACAGACCCCCCGTCCCATCACCGTGTGAGGGAATCACAGACACAGACCCCCGTCCCATCACCGTGTGAGGGAATCACAGACACAGACCCCCGTCCCATCACCGTGTGAGGGAATCACAGACACAGACCCCCATCCCATCACCGTGTGGGGGAATCACAGACACAGACCCCCGTCCCATCACCGTGTGGGGGAATCACAGACACAGACCCCCGTCCCATCACCGTGTGGGGGAATCACAGACACAGACCCCCGTCCCATCACCGTGTGGGGGAATCACAGACACAGACCCCCGTCCCATCACCGTGTGGGGGAATCACAGACACAGACCCCCGTCCCATCACCGTGGGGGGGAATCACAGACACAGACCCCCCCCTCCCATCACCGTGGGGGGGAATCACAGACACAGACCCCCGTCCCATCACCGTGTGGGGGAATCACAGACACAGACCCCCGTCCCATCACCGTGTGGTGCTCGTGAGATTAATCTGTGAAGAGTACACTGGTTGGGATTGTGAATAAACCTAGACATTAACCATCTGTCATGTGCGAGGATATCAGAAATTACCGTCATAAATATTTAGGATGAATATTTTGCACTGTGGCTGATATTTATTTTTTTGCCCTGGCTGATTAAGAATGACCAACTGTGCAGAGTCTGCTTGGGGAGAAGAGGAGACATCAGACCGCGATTATTATAACAGCATTCCAGGAAAGGAGCCTCCTTTAGGGGGCATTGTGGACACCAGGAGCAGACAGTGGCTCGTTCAGACCCAGCTGCTTTGCCCCACTGGCACCGTGCAGGTCAGTGCACGCAGTCCTCACAGTGTAACTCAGTTCTACAGATAACAGGCTTCTAACCCCATATTTATGCAATTACCTCTTTCATCCTCTTGCTTCGTTCCCTGTTCTGAAGGCACTGACTCTCAGGTTCCATCAGTGTTGGTCGGCCCCTGATAACGTGCCGAAGGTGATATTCTTCACATTGAGCCTAGACGGTCAATGTCAGCAAGGAGAGGCTTCACAGCCGAACCCAGTCCTGCCCCTAACCCGGTCTCCGTACACGTGGAATTGTATCTTGTGGTAACAGGCTGGTCAACTTCGAGCAGTTCAGCCAAGAGATGTTTGTGACTAATTCAAATGATCTTTGTTTCTCAGTGTTGTGGGACTGAACTCCCTGAGAGTCACGGTGTTTACTGCCAGCTTTAAACAGACTCTCAGCTCCAGTAATATAGGAGGCAGTAATATTGGATGGTGTAATTACCGGGCTGGTATGTTCTAGTAATAGTGTGTTCAGTAATAATGTAGTCTAGTGATTGTGTGTTCAGTAATAATGTGATCTAGTAATGGTACGTTCAGTAATAATGTGGTCTAGTAATGGTATGTTCAGTAATAATGTGGTTTGGTAATGGTGCGTTCAGTAATAATGTAGTCTAGTGATTGCGTGTTCAGTAATAATGTGGTCTAGTAATGGTGCGTTCAGTAATAATGTGCTCTAATAATGGTGTGTTCAGTAATAATGTGGTACGGTAATAGCGTGTTCAGTAATAATGTTGTCCGCTATTAGCGTGTTCAGTAATAATGTTGTCCGCTATTAGCGTGTTCAGTAATAATGTTGTCCGGTAATAGCGTGTTCAGTAATAATGTTGTCCAGTATTAGCGTGTTCAGTAATAATGCGGAACGGTAATAGCGTGTTCAGTAATAATGCGGTACGGTAATAGCGTGTTCAGTAATAATGCGGTACGGTAATAGCGTGTTCAGTAATAATGTTGTCCGCTATTAGCGTGTTCAGTAATAATGTTGTCCGCTATTAGCGTGTTCAGTAATAATGTTGTCCGGTAATAGCGTGTTCAGTAATAATGTTGTCCGGTATTAGCGTGTTCAGTAATAATGTTGTCCGGTATTAGCGTGTTCAGTAATAATGTTGTCCGGTATTAGCGTGTTCAGTAATAATGCGGAACGGTATTAGCGTGTTCAGTAATAATGTTGTCCGGTATTAGCGTGTTCAGTAATAATGTTGTCCGGTATTAGCGTGTTCAGTAATAATGCGGAATGGTACTAGCGTGTTCAGTAATAATGCGGAACGGTAATAATGTGGTCTGGTAATAGTGGGGTAGTTTTTGATTTTTGGTCATTCACCCGTTCTGGCAGCGTGGGCCGCGCCCCCCGGATTTTCAAGCTTCGACCTTATTTAAATTTATCAGGCGAGCTGCGGCAAACAAGCTCGTCAGATTGAAGGCTGAACATCGGCCAGAGTACCGCCAGTGGGGTGAGGGGCGAGACGAGTTGCGAGGTGAGGGGCTGGGGGGGGCAGAGGGGAGGCGAGGGGCGGGGCCGGGGGGCAGGTTGAGGCGGAGGGGAGGCGAGGGCCGGGGCTGGGGGGGGGGGGGCGCGAGGCGAGGGGCGGAGCTGGGGGGGGCGAGGTGAGGGGCGGGGCCGGGTGAGGCGGAGGGCGGGGTGAGGCGGGGCCGGGGGGCAGGGTGAGGCGGAGGGGAGGCGAGGGGCCGGGGCTGGGGGCGGGGCGAGGGGCGGAGCCGGGGGCGGGGCGAGTCGAGGGGCGGAGCCGGGGGCGGGGCGAGTCGAGGGGCGGAGCCGGGGGCGGGGCGAGTCGAGGGGCGGAGCCGGGGCGAGGCGAGGGGCGGAGCCGGGGGCGGGGCGAGTCGAGGGGCGGAGCCGGGGCGAGTCGAGGGGCGGAGCCGGGGGCGGGGCGAGTCGAGGGGCGGGGTTCCCAGGGAGTCATTCACTAAACACTTTCACTATAAACACTCTTCTCGCTGCAGCTCGGTGATTTCTCAGGACGGGAGACGGGTCCAAATCCACAGCATGACTTGGACAGTGAGGGTCAGAGGCAATCCACGACAGGTCAGATATCATCCATTCTCACAACCTCGGTACCTCTGGGAGTTGCCTGAATTGGGCCTCTCTGACCAGGTGAAGGGAACGTATGCCCGAGTCACCGTATCGAAGGAACATTACTTCCTTTTGTTGCCCGTTTCCCTTCCTCCTCCCGAAGGCACGGACCCCTCCTGGGTGCAGCTGTTACCGATACACTCCACTATCTTGCCCAGGTGGCCACTCTCCCCACTTTGAGCTCAGACCGTATCGCTGGGATAGTTAAACGTAGACACGTTCGCTGCCCTCATTCGGAGCTTCACACACCTGCACAGTCCAGCAGGGGTCAGTGGGCCGTGTCCAGTGGGGGAACGGAGGTGTATTTTCCCCCCTCTCACCGACCCGGGGCTCTGAGGCTCATTATAGAATCCCAACCTTCACCCTGGGACCTCCCTACTCCGTGAGGCTCAGAGCGACATTGAGTGCCCGTGGCACCTGAGCCTGGAACAGAGGGCCCAGGAAGTTATTTTGAACAATTTGCGTAACATTCAGATTGATATCAATCAGAATCAGCACTAACAGAGACATTTACCCCTCACAGAGTTATGCCAGTGTAGACCCCCCTCGCCCGGTTATGCCAGTGTAGATCCCACTCACCAGGTTATGCCAGTGTAGACCCCCCTCACCCGGTTATGCCAGTGTAGACCCCCCTCACCCGGTTATGCCAGTGTAGACCCCCTCACACGGTTATGCCAGTGTAGACCCCCCTCACAGAGTTATGCCAGTGTAGACCCCCCTCACAGAGTTATGCCAGTGTAAACCCCCTTGCCCGGTTATGCCAGTGTAGACCCCCCCTCACCCGGTTATGCCAGTGTAGACCCCCCCTCACCCGGTTATGCCAGTGTAGACCCCCCTCACCCAGTTATGCCAGTGTAGACCCCCCCTCACCTGGTTATGCCAGTGTAGACCCCCCTCACCCGGTTATGCCAGTGTAGACCCCCTCGCCCGGTTATGCCAGTGTAGACCCCCTCGCCCGGTTATGCCAGTGTAGACCCCCCTCGCCCGGTTATGCCAGTGTAGAGCCCCCTCGCCCGGTTATGCCAGTGTAGAGCCCCCTCGCCCAGTTATGCCAGTGTAGAGCCCCCTCGCCCAGTTATGCCAGTGTAGAGCCCCCTCGCCCAGTTATGCCAGTGTAGAGCCCCCTCGCCCGGTTATGCCAGTGTAGAGCCCCCTCGCCCGGTTATGCCAGTGTAGAGCCCCCTCGCCCGGTTATGCCAGTGTAGACCCCCCTCGCCCGGTTATGCCAGTGTAGACCCCCCTCGCCCGGTTATGCCAGTTGTACCATTACACACCCTGTGCATCAACCTCCACAATTATCTCAGTGCTGATAACAAACCTGGGAATTGTAAATTTGCAGGTGTGACGAGTGAGTGTTATGTTCGGCCCTGTGCGAAAGCCTCGTGTGAAGTGCACATGTACGTTAATACACAGTGCCTCGATCACCGAGACTGGACCAGCGAGGAGATGAGTGCAACGCTGAACAGGGCATCAGGAGATGTGAAGGACAGCCCAGAGAAGGACATGTTTGACATGAGTAAGTGTTTCTACAACTCGCGACCTGCACTGCAACAAAGCTACAGGCAGCAGACTGGGCTCATAAAGTGCAATAAAAAGAGAGAAATGCTGGAAATACTCAACAATCCGAGCACACCTGTGGAGAAAGAAACAGAGTTAACGTTCCAGGTCGATGACCTTTCATCAGAACTGGAAAAAGTTGTAGGTTTAACAGTTTTTAAGCAAATACAGAGTCAGGGAAAGGGGGGGGGGAGGGACAAAAGGGAGGGTCTGTGATAGGGTGGAGGGCAGGAGTGAATAAATGACAAAAGGGATGATGGTGCGAGGCAGGGAGGGAGGGAATGGGACAGGTCAAGAAACAAAAGATGGGTCTAGAGGAGCTGTAAATGGCAGCAGCAGAACCGTTACCAGCAGCTGCTGACCGAAAAAATGGGAGCAGTGATTCTGGTCTGAAATTATTGAAATCGGTGTTGAGTCGGGAAGGTTGTAAAATGTCTAATCGAAGGATGAGGAGCTGTTCAGACCAGAATCACTGTTCCCATTTTTTCGGTCAGCAGCTGCTGGTAACGGTTCTGCTGCTGCCATTTACAGCTCCTCTAGACCCATCTTTTGTTTCTTGACCTGTCCCATTCCCTCCCTCCCTGTCTCGCACCATCATCCCTTTTGTCATTTACTCACTCCTGCCCTCCACCCTATCACAGACCTTCCCTTTTGTCTCCCCCCACCGCTTTCCCTGACTTTGTATTTGCTTAAAAACAGTTTAATCTACAACTTTTTCCAGTTCTGACGAAAGGTCACCGACCTGGAACGTTAACTCTGTTTCTCTCTCCACAGAAGCTGCCGGAGCTGCTGAGTATTTCCAACATTTTCTGTTTTTATTTCAGATTTCCAGCATCTGCAGGATTTTTCTTTTCTACATAAATGCAAGTTGTTGTTGTTGTGTTAATGCCTCTGAGACTCCATGTCTGAGTGAACTGTGTCAGCATCTCTTAACAGGAGAGAGTGGGTGTTAATCCACCTGATTTACAAATGCAGGATTAGCACAGTGACGGCCCAGTACGGACAATCCCGGCCTGGACTCACTGGTCAAGTGAAGGAACGTCCACCCGAGTCCCACCCATTTGTCATCTTTTTATTAAAGGGCCATTTGAGGACGCCTTAAAACTGCACGATGCCAAGTCCGGCAAAGGTAGAGGGCGAGGAAACAGGAGCCGGGGGCCAAACCCCGGCACAGGCAGAGCCGTAGAGGAGGAGGAGGAGGAGTTACAGCGAGAATCCTGGTACCACGGCAAGATCAGCCGGAAAGAGGCTGAGCAGCTCCTGGTGCTGGACGGGGACTTCCTGGTGAGGGACAGCATCACCAACCCTGGGCAATACGTCCTGACTGGAATGCACAATGGACAATCAAAGCACCTTCTGCTCGTGGACCCTGAAGGAGTGGTGAGCAAAGTGGGGTCTCGTTATCCAAACACAGGGGCTGCTGGCTGCGGCCGTCGGGGGGCCCCCGGGCTGCGGCCGTCGGGGGGCCCCCGGGCTGCGGCCGTCGGGGGGCCCCCGGGCTGCGGCCGTCGGGGGGCCCCCGGGCTGCGGCCGTCGGGGGGCCCCCGGGCTGCGGCCGTCGGGGGGCCCCCGGGCTGCGGCCGTCAGGTTGGGGGCAGTGGTGCTACAATTAGTGCCGGTGGGTTAGGGAGGGGAACAGGGTTCCTGCTCCTGATGGCTGTCTACTGACCCCTGCTGGAACGTGTGTGTGTGTGTGTGTGTGTGTGTGTCAGGATCCAGCTTGGCTGTGATGAACCCTGTGGTCGAATAGATTGCTGACATTCACTTCCAGGCTCCTCTATAAAGAACAGCTGCTCATTCACCGGCCCCCCTGACTGCCCCTCTATTTAACCCTGCCCCTGCCCCTTCCTTCCAGGTACGGACTAAGGATCTGCTGTTTGAAAACATAAATCACCTGATCAATTACCACTTTGAGAGTGAGATTCCAATCGTGGCGGCTGAGAGTGAAGTTTGCCTGAAACAGGCGATCAAGAGGAAGCAGTGAGCCCGTCTGTAAGTGTCAGTGCTGCTGTGTCGGTCTTTATCAGAGAGCTGATGGAACAGGCTCCGACTGGGCCACATACTGTGGACTGAGAACGAGAGCCAGGGTGAGGGGCCAGAATGTCTCTGCATTTAGAATTTTGCTAGAAATAGAAATATGAGGTTTACATTATTACAGGACACGCCCTGGCCACAGGTGGAAGTTGTGTAGATGAGTGTAAAGTGTTGCTCGCATGGAGGATAAACAGAGACAGGTGGCCCATGACTGGCCTATCAGTACAGGAGGCTCGGAACCGGGCAAGTGTCTCCAGTGCTGGAGAATGGAGGGAGGGGAGCAGTGCGATTGTCCGAGGGGTGCCGAGAGCTCAGAGGCAACAACACACTGTGCAACCTCAGAGAGGAAAGGGGGTGTGGGGGAGGTCGATCGAGGGGACGGATGAGCAGAGAGTGGGTTCTCATGAGTAAGTGGCTGATAACTGAAAGGGCATTGGACAGTGCGTGAGGGAAGGGAACTGTTAACAATGTGAACTAGCGTGGGGGGGGGAGACAGCTGAAGGCACGGCCGCCAATGGTGGAGTGAAGGAAATCGGGGATGCGCAAGAGATCAGAATTGGAGGAGCGCAGAGATCTCGGAGGGTTGTAGGGCTGGAGGAGGCTACAGAGATAGGGAGGGGCGAGGCCATGGAAGGGTTTGCACATGGGGATGCTATCACTATTAACAGTATCACTACTACTATCATTAGTCTCACTATTAGTATCGCTAATCTCATAAATATTAGTATCACTATTATTGCAATCACTATTATCACTATCACTGGTAACACAATGCTAGTAAGCATTGCACATTTCTCCTGTTCACAGGTGACGATTGATACGATTTGAACATTATTCTGAATTCCAGAGATCCGGGGGTTTCGATCCAGGGTGGATGCCCCCGAACAGCACGGTTGCTTTGATGGTGGAATGCAGTCATGGTGTTTACAGAGGGGGTGAGATGTCGGGTGAGGTCCCTCGCACACAGCCAGCTCCATAATTACCTCCCCACTCCAGTTACTTTACTCAGCATGTTGCTTACTGCAGTCAGAGAAATAATCGCACGCCCGGAAATAAAGAAACAGGAAACGACGGAACTTTAAACTAATTGTTACTATTGGTGGAGTGTGCAGGACAACTTGTGATCAAACCACAGAGGATGCACAGTAAGAGGGAACGATTCACTCCCGCCTGGTACTGTACGTCCTGGACGTGTCTCAGTGTCAGCTCCTGTACATGTACAGTACACAGCAGGTAAAAGGAACGATTCACTCCAGTCTGGTACTGTATGCCCCGTGTGTGTCTCAGTGGGAGCCTTGCTCTGTGTACAGGGAGCTTTGCTCCAAGGGGGGAATCTCCAGGGGACTCTGGGCTGTCTGGGGCTGGTTATGTTTGTTGATATGATTGTAAATAAAGTCTTGTGATTATGATTCTTTTTTCAATCTTTGAAATAAAAGTGACGTTTGGAAGGTGTCTGTTTTGTGTTAAAATCACTGCTCCCAGTCACTGTGCATCAAATACATCCCCCCGTCACCTCCCCCCGTCACAGCCTCCCGTCACCTCCTCCCGTCGCCTCCTCCCGTCGCCTCCCCCCGTCGCATCCCCCCGTCGCATCCCCCCGACGCATCCCCCCCGACGCATCCCCCCCGACGCATCCCCCCGTCGCATCCCCCCCGTCGCATCCCCCCCGTCGCATCCCCCCCGTCGCATCCCCCCCGTCGCATCCCCCCCGTCGCATCCCCCCCGTCGCATCCCCCCCGTCGCATCCCCCCCGTCGCATCCCCCCCGTCGCATCCCCCCCGTCGCATCCCCCCCGTCGCATCCCCCCCGTCGCATCCCCCCCGTCGCATCCCCCCCGTCGCATCCCCCCCGTCGCATCCTCCCGACGCATCCCCCCGTCGCATCCTCCTGACACCTCCTTCCGAAACATCTGGCAGCAACGATGTGGAGAATAAACTTTGGGGAAGACCACTGTGCCCAATAAAATTTTCTCGTCACCCTTGGAGCTGCCTCACGCCCAGTTTCTGGCCCATTTTCCCTCCTCTCCCGACAATGCTGGGCACAAGTGATTGCTTTTCTTCTGTAGGCCCAGACAGTGAGTGTTGGCCATGGGTTCCGGAATGTTCCATTGGGCCCGGAACGGCCAGCCTCTGACGCTGTAGCACAGAAACAGGCCATTCGGCCCAACTGGTCTGTGCCGGTGTTTATACTCCACACGAGCCTCCTCCCTCCCTACTTCATCTCACCCTATCACCATATCCTTCTATTCCTTTCTCCCTCATGTGTTTATCGAGCTTCCCCTTAAATGTATCTACATTATTCACCTCAACTACTCCTTGTGGGAGCGAGTTCCACATTCTCACCACTCTCTGGGTAAAGAAATTTCTCCTGAATTCTTTATTGGATTTATTAGTGACGATCTTATATTTATGGCCCCTAGTTCTGGTCTCCCTCTCAAGTGGAAAGATTTTCCCTACATCTACCCTATCAAAACCTTTCATTATCTTAAATACCTTGCTATCCATTCTGCCACCTGTTCCCTGACTCCACATGCTCTGACCTTAGTCATGAGTCTATAATGAAGTACCTTATCGAAGGCCTTTTGAAAATCCCAATATATTACATCTACTACATTACCCTTGTCTACTCTTTCTGTTACTTCTTCAAAAATTCAGTAAGGTTGATCAAGCACGACTGGCTCCCTGTGCTCGCTGACCTACATTGGCTCCTGGTCTGGGAACGCCTCAATTTTAAAATTCTCATTCTTGTGTTCAAATCCCTCCATGGCCTCTCCCCTCCCTATCTCTGTAACCTCCTCCAGCCCTACAACCCTCTGAGATCTCTGCGCTCCTCCAATTCTGGCCTCTTGTGCATCTCCCATTTTAATCGCTCCACCAATGGCAGGCCCTAAGCTCTGGAATTCCCTCCCTAAACCTCTCCGCCTCTCTCTCTCCTCCTTTAAGACGCTCCTTAAAACCTCCCTCTTTGACCTGGCTTTTGGTCACCTGTCCTCATATTTCCTTATTTGGCTTGGTGTCAAATTTTGTTTGATAATCGCTCCTGTGAAGCACCTTGGGACGTTTCACTACATTAAAGGCGCTATATAAATGCAAGTTGTTGAGTTAGGGTTCGAATACACGTGTTTCTGCTCCACGAGGACATGTCGGAGACTACAGTGCCTGATCCTGTCACATTTCCCGGGATTAGGTAATTAGCCAGTATCAGCACTGCTGGGACACCCACTGAATGGCTGAGAGGAGCAGCCAATTGGGGGCAGAACTGGCAGGTGATTGCAGTCCCAATGCAGTTCTGGCCCCTTCTGGGAGAGCTACTTTCAGGAGGCAAAGATCTGCAGGCGTGTGCTATATCGGGGCCATGACCGGCAGATGGTGGTTTAAGTTATCCTGCCTCCATTTCTGGCATCAAAAAAGAAAGACTTGCATTTATTTAGCACCTTTCACGACCTCAGGATGTCCCAAAAAGCTTCGCAGCCAATGAAGTACTTTACAAGTGTAGTCACTGTTTTAATGTGGGAAACACGGCAGCCAATGTTTGCACAGCAAGATCCCACAAATAACAATATGATAATGACCAGATAATCTGTTTTAGTGAGGTTTTCATTAAGGGGAGTATTGGCCCAGGACACCAGAGAGAACTCCCCTGTTCTTCTTCCAATAGTGCTGTGGGATCTTTTATGTCCACAGGCAGATGGGGCCTCAGTTTAATGTCTCATCCAAAAGAAGGCAGGTCCAACAGTGTAGCACTCCCTCAGTACTACACTAGGGAGTATTAGCCTGGATTATGTTTTCAAGTCTCTGGAGTGGAACTTGAACCCAGGACCTTCTAACTCAGAAGTGAGAGTGTTACCCACTGATCCACAGCTCATCAAGCTGCACGGGACCTGACCCAGTGCCCACTGGAGAACCCCGCCTATCATAGAATGGGGCAAATAGAAATTGTAGCTAGGTGGAGTCCAACCTGGCACAAGCACGATGGGCCGAATGACCTCCTGCCATCCCAATTGCATCCATTATAAATGATGGTTTCTAAGCCGAAAAGTAAAGGAGACTGAACAGGTTTGTGGACGCAGTTTTGAAGTAAAACGACCTAAACCTTCTTCATTGAATCTTTCTCATTCGTTTCATTGCACCTTTTTCTTATGGTCAGGAGAATCCCCGGAACCAAAGGTTCCGCTCCCGGTGTCCCGCTCGGACGGTTTTTGAGGTGGGGCCAACCGCCAGTCGGTGCCCCGCAGGTTTGCCCCGAACAAAGATGGCGGCGGCGGCTGTTTCCGGTCCCGCGGCCGATCCGGAGCCGGTCCCGGTGCCGCCTCTCCCCGCCGGCCTCTCACTCACGCTCCGGGAGGCGCTACTGAAGGTCCTGGAGAACAGGCCCGAGGATCCGGTCTCCTTCCTGGGCGAATACTTCGAAAACCTGGCGGCGTCCGAGGGAGCGGAGGAGAAACCGGGCCCGAGACAGCAACAGGTAACCGGGCGGCGGGTTCAGGCCAACCCGGGGCCCTCGGTCTGACCCCCCCCCCCCCTCGGGGCCCTCGGCCTGACCCCCCGCCCCCCCCCGGGGCCCTCGGCCTGACCCCCCGCCCCCCCCCCGGGGCCCTCGGCCTGACCCCCCGCCCCCCCCCCGGGGCCCTCGGCCTGACCCCCCGCCCCCCCCCCGGGGCCCTCGGCCTGACCCCCCCGCCCCCCCCCCGGGGCCCTCGGCCTGACCCCCCGCCCCCCCCCCTCGGCCTGACCCCCCCGGGGCCCTCGGCCTGACCCCCCCGGGGCCCTCGGCCTGACCCCCCCGGGGCCCTCGGCCTGACCCCCCCGGGGCCCTCGGCCTGACCCCCCCGGGGCCCTCGGCCTGACCCCCCCGGGGCCCTCGGCCTGACCCCCCCGGGGCCCTCGGCCTGACCCCCCCGGGGCCCTCGGCCTGACCCCCCCGGGGCCCTCGGCCTGACCCCCCCGGGGCCCTCGGCCTGACCCCCCCGGGGCCCTCGGCCTGACCCCCCCGGGGCCCTCGGCCTGACCCCCCCGGGGCCCTCGGCCTGACCCCCCCGGGGCCCTCGGCCTGACCCCCCCGGGGCCCTCGGCCTGACCCCCCCGGGGCCCTCGGCCTGACCCCCCCGGGGCCCTCGGCCTGACCCCCCCGGGGCCCTCGGCCTGACCCCCCCGGGGCCCTCGGCCTGACCCCCCCGGGGCCCTCGGCCTGACCCCCCCGGGGCCCTCGGCCTGACCCCCCCGGGGCCCTCGGCCTGACCCCCCCGGGGCCCTCGGCCTGACCCCCCCGGGGCCCTCGGCCTGACCCCCCCGGGGCCCTCGGCCTGACCCCCCCGGGGCCCTCGGCCTGACCCCCCCGGGGCCTCGACCACACGAAGCCTGAGGGTCCATCGGCCATTTAGTTATTTTCCGCCCCTCCGCCAGGGTTTATTTGGTGATTCCGGCTCTCGGCTCCTCCACACTTTCCCCATTGAACTGCAGCTGCCCCTTCTCCGCCCACTCGGAACCACAGGGCCAGAATGTGAAGGGAGCGAGTTTTGCTCCAGCTGCAGAGCCCCGGTGAGCCCACATCTGGATCACTGTGCCCGGTCCTGGGCTCCGCACCTTATAAACAATATATTGGCCTCGGAGGGAGTGCAGCACAGATTCACCAGAATATTACCAGGGCTCTAAGGGTTAGATTATGAGGAGAGATTCCATAAACTAGGCTTGTATTCCCTGGAATAAAGAAGGTTAAAGGGGGATTTGATTGCGGTTTTTAGGATTTTGAAAGGAATTGATAGGGTGGATAGAGAGAAACTGTTTCCGCTGGTGAGGGAGTCTGGGACAAGGGGACGTAACCTTAAAATCAGAGCCAGGACTTTCAGGAGAAAAGTCAGGAAACACTTCTTCACACAAAGGGTGGTAGCAGTGTGGAACTCTCTCCCACAAAAAGCAATTGCTGCCATCTCAATTAATAATTTTAAATCTGAGACTGATGGATTTTTGTTAACCGAGGGTATTAAGTGATGTGGAGATAGGATACAGGTCAGCCATGGTCTCGTTGAATGACGAACAGGCTCGAGGGGCTGAATGGCCTCCTCCTGTTCCTATCAGTGACCCTTTGCAACTTGTCTGCTCCATCTACCACCATTTACTGTCCCTTAATCTTCCTCTTCTCCCTTCCACTCCCCCCCCCCCCCCTTCACTTCCCCCCCCCCCCCCCTTCACTTCCCCCCCCCCCCTTCACTTCCCCCCCCCCCCCCCCCTTCACTTCCCCCCCCCCCCCCCTTCACTTCCCCCCCCCCTTCACTTCCCCCCCCCACTTCACTTCCCCCCCCCCCCACTTCACTTCCCCCCCCCCCACTTCACTTCCCCTCCCCCCCCCCCACTTCACTTCCCCCCCCCCCCACTTCACTTCCCCCCCCCCACTTCACTTCCCCCCCCCCACTTCACTTCCCCCCCCCCCCACTTCACTTCCCCCCCCCACTTCACTTCCCCCCCCCTTCACTCCCCCCCCCCCCCACCCCTTCACTCCCCCCCCCCACCCCTTCACTCCCCCCCCCCCACCCCTTCACTCCCCCCCCCCACCCCTTCACTCCCCCCCCCCACCCCTTCACTTCCCCTCCCCCCCCCCACCCCTTCACTTCCCCCCCCCCCCACCCCTTCACTTCCCCCCCCCCCCCACCCCTTCACTTCCCCCCCCCCCCCACCCCTTCACTTCCCCCCCCCCCCACCCCTTCACTTCCCCCCCCCCCCCACCCCTTCACTTCCCCCCCCCCCCACCCCTTCACTTCCCCCCCCCCCCCCACTTCACTTCCCCCCCCCCCCACTTCACTTCCCCCCCCCCCACCACCCCTTCACTTGCCCCCCCCACCCCAAATCCCTCTGCTTTGCCCATTTTTCACCTTCAAAAGCCTCCAGTGAGTATCGGTGAGCAGACTCTGTGTCCACCCCACCTCTCTACTGCACCAGGACATTTACTACATTAAAGAGGTGAGATAATTATAAGTACCCAAGGGTTATGGGAGGGAGCAACCCACCAGGGCTCCTGCTCCTAAACGCTGCCTGGTGACCCCTACTGGGAAGTGGCTGTGTGGGGATGAAGGCTGAGGACTGGATTGGGCTGGGATATGATGACTTCCACAGTGGAATAGCTGATTAACACTAAGTGTCTTGCTTCAGCCACGAAGTGTGGGTGCATGGGGAGGTCTCAGAGGGTCCCTGGTACCCGAGGGAGACTCGGCACCTTTAGGAGCAGGTAAGGGACCGGGGGGTGGGAGTGGGGGACTACGTGTGTAAGTAACCAAACTTTCTTTTCTTTGCTCTTTCTGTAGGAGCAGATCCCTGGAGCCTTGAAGCAGCTGCTGCTCTGCCATTACAGCAGACCTGCCTTCAGCAGGAACCTGGCTTCAGCTTTCCAGATCCTCAGTTGCCCCACTGGCAAGAGGAAGAAGCCTGGTCTCAATGGCAAAGCCTACACCGAGCTCCTGAGACAAATCTGCGGAGGCAAAGATGTCTCGTCCTCCTCTCTAATCCAGAAACTCCAGTGCTGGGACCACGAGGCTGTCCCCTTCAACATCTTCAGGTACGGGGTGCTGAGCTGCTTTGTCTTCCTGGAGTTTGTGAAGATTTCGGCAGGGCTGTTTGAGGTGGTGGCAGAGTCTGGTGAAGCCGACCCGGACGGTGTGCCAGACTCTGTTCGAGGCTCTGAGAGAGGCTGTGAGCGTCACCAACTCCTCCAATCCCACCGGTTACCTGGACGCTGGCTCGAAGCTGGACCCGATCGGCTCGGACAGGCCGTGGAACGAGCGCTGCGGCTCCAGAAAAACGAATCAGCCATGGCGATGACACAGGAAGAGTTCATGCTGCTCACAGCTCCTCTCTTCATTCAGAAAGTAAAATCCATCTGTTGACTGTGAATGTACAAAGGCAGACCACACTGAGCAGCAGCTGTTCCAGGAGTAGAATGACTCTCACCCACAAACAAACGCAGCCTAATCCTCCACAACCGACTGACTGGGGAGGGTCCTGCCACCTTCCCCCGCAGCCCATGTCGCATGGTGCTGGCTGACGTTACCTGGCTGAACACACCCAGCACACTGACCCTGCTGCTTCTGTGCTGCTTGCTGCACCTCCACTGGCTCGCTTGCCTCAGTCTCTGTCCCCGTACTCTGTCTCCGTGACATGCATGATCTATCGACCCTGTCAGTTCCGTGTCCTCCCTTGTCTCCTTCTGTATAGGTCTCTTTCCCACTCCACAGCCTGGTAGCTGCAGCTCATTGCCGCTCACGGTGAGTGCAGCAGAAAGACCCCTCCCTCGGCAGTCCGTTCCCCCCCTCCCCCCCAGGCCACCCTGCCTGTTTTAGCTTTGTTCACTTTTTTCAATGTGTTTTTTGAGTTTGATGCTGACCTCGTGCTTTTTATGCAGGGTTTTATTCAGTGTTCCTGTTCTGCCCGTGTGGCTTGGTGGCTCTCTCTCCCCCCCCCCATCAGCCGGGGCTACTGCCAGAGTCTCGGGGTTAACACTGCGGTTTCTCCCAGTTCCAGGCTTCAGCACCAGATGATGCATTTTTTTCCCTTCTTGCCCCGTTTGATGTTCCTTGGCCCTGTGGGGCAGTTGATGCTGCTTATTGTGTATCTCCTCTGTTAATTCTTTGTGTTCAATTCCTCAGGCACCTGATTTGCTCTTCTCCCTGTGTGAGTGTAGGCAGTAAGGATTGGCTAGGGATCAGGAGCAGAAACCCTCCCCTAACCCATCTCCCCAGCCCATTCCAGGGGCACAGCCCATGATCATGCCCTTGGTGCTGCCTCCCTGAGTTATCACAGCTCAGTCCAGGGATTGAAGCTGGGTCTGTACCACAGTGGGTAGCGAGCCATTGATGCTGAGTGCACAGCTTGTTAGTCTGATTGGGGCTGTATTATTGGGGATTGACAGAAAACTGGTCTGTTTTGTATCAGTATTGGATATAGGACTCTGTGTTTAGCAAAACGTTAAATTAAACAAGACCTGACTCCAGCCTGTGTTGCTGATGTACTCATGTTTCTTGTTATCATTCAGTTCTGTTCCCTTTCTCTGTATCCAGTTCTGTTCCTGCCCCCCAGTATGTTGATTCTGGCTCTTGTATAAAGACATTCTCTCCGCACCCTTGTTGGGTGTGGGATTCTTAAATGGCCGCCTGTACCCCATCCAAGGGCACGTCTTCATGTGTAAACCTAGACCGTGAGTGCGGGCAGGATAATTGACCATGGGAGGCATCGCCATTGAGGCGGCTCCTTTCCTCTCTCACACACTTTCCAGCAGCAGTCATTGGGGGACCCATTAGGAGCCACACTCGGACTGATTTTGTATGAGAGAGTGTTCTTGGTGAAATTCAGTGATGTTACTGGAGGAGGAGAGGTTCTGCGTGTAACAGACGTTAAGTTATGGTGTGGTGGATGATGACCACCTTTGTCACAGGTGTCTAAAAGCAAGATCAGCAACAATAACCTGCATTTATATAGGGCCTTTAATGTAGTGAAATGTCCCAAGGGGCTTCAAATGCCATCAACCTGTCACCAGAGAAATCTTCTGTATCAAAACTACAATTGAGTCAAAGAATTCAGAACCTTTTCTTAATCCACAATAAAAAAAACGTTTTATTTAGGATGTGTACCAAGGATGGGGGGAGGTAAATAAGTCGGCATTTGGAGTGTCCTGATGTTCCAGCACAGAATGTCGCAGTTGCTGCCTTGCTGATCTGCAGAGGGAGCTCAGATTGAGGTCTATTTTTTTATTTCAAAAATCCATATATATATTAAAATAAGATATACTGAGTGGCTGAGGGCGAAGACCAGCCTCCAGGGACTCTCACGTTGCTCAAGATTTGGCCTTCAGATTTGTCAAATCTTTCTGAACACTTTGGTGGAATTACAGACCTTGTAACCAACTCTGACCCAATTGGGGATGGGGGGGGATTGACTTATTTATGCCTCTCCAACATCTCATCAAACCAGCGTTTCACCCGGTCCTTCCCTGCCCGCCTAAATACTCTCCGTTGCTCGTTGTCCCCACGTGTCCGATGCCACCTGGTGCGATGAGGCGTCCTGGGGTCGAGTCCTCTCCTAACGTGAGCTGTTAATGGAGGCCCATGGCGTCCTGCGTGCCTGTGCTGCTTTGAACGGATCAGGCTCAGCCAGCTGGAGATTTCTGTCCAGGTAATTGTGACTTTCTGTGCTACGTACAGTCTCGCCTCCCCAGAAGCTCTGCGACTCGGTGCTACCTGTGTTTGCACGATCCATTCGTTTCTGCCAGGCGGGTACTGGAAAACTGACTCTTCAAACTTGCCAAGATTGTCTGGATCATCCATGTCCAGGCCCAAGGAAGCAAGAATCCTGTCCCCAGCCCACTCCCACAAGGTCAAGAACATATCAGCAACCCACTCCCTCCAGTGTGGGAACAGCAGTGTTATTAGATCCCATATAGCCATTCTATATGTTCACCTCCCATCCAACTGAGATCCTCTGGTCCATCACACCTCATTTAAAGACCAAACACAAATGAGTTGAAATGAGCTGAGTTTGATTAAGGATCATTTGCTGCGGTCATAATGTTGGTGTGATGTCGTACTGGATTAAATCACCGGAGGGGAGGGCAGCACAAACTGAAATTTTGATTTAAAAACCTTGAAGCTGATTTGGAAACTTGGGGGAACAGAATGTTCGGGAAACTCAGCGGAACTCAGAACAGCAACGTGAGGGCACTGGTTCCTGACTCTACAACTCAGCTGGAATACTTCGCAGTCCCAAGTTGGATTATACACAAAAGGCAGAGGGAGAGCAAGAAACTAACACAAACCCCTCGATTAGATTCCAGTCTGTACTCACTCCTGGGTATCTGTTATTCTATATATAAACCCCCCGAACCCCTCGATTAGATTCCAGTCTGTAACTCACCTCCCGGGTATCTGTTATTCTATATATATATAAACCCCCCCCGAACCCCTCAATTAGATTCCAGTCTGTAACTCACTCCTGGGTATCTGTTATTCTATATATAAACCCCCCCCTGAAACCCCTCGATTAGATTCCAGTCTGTAACTCACCCCCAGGGTACACAAGGGGTCACAACCAACAGATCAGATCAAAGCTCTGCAGTCCGGCCACATCTAGTCGTGAATGGTGGTGGACAATTAAACAACCAACAGGAGGGGGAGGCTCTGCAAACATCCCCATCCTCAATGATGGCAGAGTAGGGCTGATAAGTGACAAGTAACATTTGTGCCAGACAAGTGCCAGGCAATGACAACTGACCAGAAACTTAACTGGACCAGCCATATAAATACTGTGGCTGCAAGAGCAGGTCAGAGGCTGGGTATTCTGCGGTGAGTGACTCACCTCCTGACTCCCCAAAGCCTTTTCCACCATCTACAAGGCACAAGTCAGGAGTGTGATGGAATACTCTCCACTTGCCTGGATGAGTGCAGCTCCAACAACACTCAAGAAGCTCGACAACCATCCAGGACAAAGCAGCCCGCTTGATTGGCACCCCATCCACCACCCTAAACATTCACTCCCTTCACCACCGGTGCACTGTGGCTGCAGTGTGTACCATCCACAGGATGCACTGCAGCAACTCGCCAAGGCTTCTCCGACAGCACCTCCCAAACCCGCGACCTCTACCACCTAGAAGGACAAGAGCAGCAGGCACATGGGAACAACACCACCTGCACGTTCCCTCCAAGTCACACACCATCCCGAATTAGAAATATATCGGCCGTTCCTTCATCGTCGCTGGGTCAAAATCCTGGAACTCCCTCCTAACAGCACTGTGGGAAAACCATCACCTCACGGACTGCAGCGGTTCAAGAAGGCGGCTCACCACCACCTTCTCAAGGGCAATTAGGGATGGGCAATAAATGCCGGCCTCGCCAGCAACGCCCACATCCCAAATAATAAAACAGGAATCGGTTATTCTTTATAAACCGCCTTCATTGTCTGTATTTAGTGGATAAATATTTGAGGCAGTGGGCGGGGCTGATTGGGGCGGGGCGTGCGGTGGTCGGGGCTGATTGGGGGA